>NW_008615598.1:62999-95055 GCF_000691845.1 Merops nubicus | reverse complement strand
ATGCCGAATCTTATAGGAGACTACATTTTTTAGATATAAAAATCTGAGCCTATCTATTTTTTTTATCAATGTGAACACCAACACCTATCTCCTATAAGTGTCTTGAGCCTGGGCTGAGTAATACCTGGTTTCCAATCCACTGGGAATTCTCCCAGGACACTTAGCCGCAAGGGCCCAGTGAAACTGGATTCCTCAGGAAATAGAGTTGTACAGATGCTTTATTTTAAAGCAGGATTGGCACACAAAATATGAGCAAATAGCTTGTATAAAATAACCTGCTGCTCAGAGCAGAGATTCTGGAAGTAGGGCATGTAAGCCATGAGGTGACATTTTTCCTTCTAAGAATTCAGACTTGTCAAGGAATTTCCTAAACTGTGGACTTAAAAGATATCTTATACTTTTCCCCACCCTATTTTTAATTAACCTCAACTCTTGTAACAGTACCAGACACAGACTTTTAGAAAAGGGGTGGAGAAGTTTGAGTTGTGAGGAGGGAACTGGATCCTCCCTTCCTTTGGTGAACGCAGTGCTGTAATCACATTTATTGTTTCTGTTGATCACATCTGGAGATATCCCAAACTGATTCTGCACAAATAAACATCTGTAGGGCAAACCCTGAGAAAGGGTAGAGCCTCTCAAGGCACCAGGCTAGAGAAACACCATTCTGGAAGTTGGACTTTAAATTGTTAAGAACTTTCTAGCCATACAGGTGCCTATAGGTATAAATCCATCCAGAGGTAGGCTGGATTTAGTGCCCTAAAAATCTTCCTTGAAGATTTAAGCTGTAGCCATTTGCCCAAGGTAACTCGGTGTGTGGTGCAGCAGCTGAGGGGGCTTCCTTATGCTATATCCTCCACAGGTGTCTTGCACTAGGACCCTATAGCTCCTAACCTTACCTTGTTCGTCCTGTGCTGTGCAGAGCTCCAGGCAGGAGGTTTGTTTATCCCTGCTGCTTGCCTGAAGGGCCGATGTTCATTTCCTCCCAGAGGAACGGAGCCCTCCTGCCAATTTGGATAATTTGAAGGCAGATGCTGAGGCATGCGACCAGGGAAAGCACCTTGAGCTGTCCCTGCTACTCATCCCTTTGGGGGACAGAGCTCTCTGGCCATGATGAGTGGTCATAGTAAAGCTGTTATTGCTGCACTAACATCACACAGGTGCTTCGCCTCCACCAAGAATTCTCAATAAAACCCGAGGCATTTTTTTTTCAACTCATAAGTGCTCAGATATTCCCAATTGCAAATCTTCAAAATACTTTGCATATCTCTAGGATTAAGCGTTATTTGCTTTGAGTCACCCATGCCTTGAAGGTTAGCAGTTACAGGTTTTACTCTTGATAGTGCCCTACTTTATTGAAAAAAAATGTTTGGTTTCTTTTTCTTGCTAGCAGATTCCTCATGTATCATATCATTCACAAAAGACTTGTGACATTATTTATTTGACATATAGGTGTCACTCACAGAAAAAGTTTATCAGGTGCTAGTTGTGTAGAGTAATATTATCCTGATAAGCTGTATTTTCTAAACACTTGGTGGAATTTGTAACTTTCTTATGTTGTCCTATGTTTTAAAAGTGAGCTAACAATAGACAGAAAGTAAATGTGTAACACAGATTTTGTGCAATAAGTTCAAATCGAGATGTTTCCTGTAACAAATATGTATTGTTTTATAAAAATATTTCATTTTTTTCTGGAGAAGAATTTGGTCAGTATTTCCTGTGTTTTAATACTCTTGATGTATTTGTTATGATTGTTCATAGGAAAAGTAGCTAGACCTTTGGCTGGTGGAAATGGAGGATGTGTTATTGTTTTCATTACCAATTGTAAGTTAAGTACTAGGACAAATGCATATATTTCCTTTTAAAGCACTATTGGTTACCAGGTTGCAAGTGCTGTAATAAAAAAACAATATCTGTGTGGTGTGTGATTAATAAAAGATAAAGCATTAAAAATGAAAATTCCAAAAATGTTTTCAGTTGTTTTTTCTTTTTTTTTCCTTGCATTTTTTCTCTGCTTACAGAGAGATCAGGCCAATGTGTTGGACTTTTAAAAAATCTATTTGATTTCACTTACTTGCTTTTACAGAGTGGTACATTTCTTAGAAATGCAACAACATTAGGGGCCTCTTAAAATATGAATTGCTCTTTTTGCTGAGATAGTTTAAAATAATCTTAAATTCTGTAGTAACTTCATGTTTTTATTTTAAAAGTTTTTATTAAATCCAGCATTTAGGTTTAAGTTATCCTGACACCGTCCCTTTAAGAAAATGTCAGCATATAGCAAGCACTTTGGATATGCTTTAAATTTTATTATTATAGAGGGGTTTTGTGGGGGAGGGGAGGCAGGGAGATACTGGACAATTCAGAAAAAAGGGGAAGAAAACCTAACAAATTCTTGGGTACTGTCCAATTCCTGAGCTAAGCCATGAACTCCATATTTGGCTCGAAATAAGGAATTTTCTCCTCAACAGCTGTCCCTGGAGTCGATATAAACTGTTCTAAAGTATTTAGTTACCAGCAGAGAAATACTACAGGAGACACTAAACCAAACTGTTGTGAAGCACTGGCCATTGTAAGGGAGCCCTGATTCATAGACTGTACTGTACGTTGCATAATGGTGCAGCTATTCCCATACGTGTTTTTGGAGTTATGGCATGTTACATAGTGAGAGGGCTTCCAAGGCACCTAAGTGGTTCTTTTGAGAGGAATGAAACAGTGATCAATAAAGTTATGTGTAAGGAAGGAACGCAGATCCAGGCATGATGACAGAGGATGAATTACCTTTCCTTTATTTCTTAGGAGTCTTTTAAAAACAATACGGTATGCCCCTCTATGCTGTACTTTTTGAAGATGTACTGCTCTAATAAATGATGATTTTTGGAAACAATACCTCCTGACAATAGAAGAAAGCCAAAACACCCTGAAAACCTAACTGGAAGATCTGAAATAAAAATACCCTTTGAGTAAAACTTTACCGTTTTGCATGAACTATGTATTCAATCAAAGTCTTGAAACGCTACTTAAAATGAAGCCTTAAGAAAAACTTTACTTTTTGTCTTTATTTATACATCATCATAAAAGATGGATAAAAATGTCTTTGTGAAATGCTGCTGACTCCTCAGCTGCTGAATTGAAATCCTACAGTAATTGAGTGTATGCAACTGAATAATAAACTGAGACTGATGTTACCTGCTCTAGATTGTATATTTATACTGCTACAAAAGCAGCAACCATCCTGTATATTTAAACGGTGTATAAAAGAGAGTGCATGCAAATAAAGTATGTCAGGTAGATATAAACCAGATCTGTCTGGTGTAAGGAGACTGTGGAGCTGTATCTTCTCTTATGGAACATTTTGCAGTCTGCTAAAAACCCTGCTTGTTTTATTACGGATGAAGACTGTTGCTGACGTCTGAAGTATTGACATAAAAAGTTTGGATGTAACTTATGCAAAGAAACTACTGCCAGACTGCATCACAGGACAGAATGGTCTTTGTGAGATTTCTCCTTTCAAGGGCAGTTAAAAAAAATGAAATAAAATGGGTTTATTTTCTACTGATATGCAACAATTGGCAAGAGCTGTTTTGCAACTAAAGCAATAGATTAAACCTGTCTTGGGGTTGAATGTGGTACAACATGAAGAGGTTGACATAGAGAGCTTGAGCCTTAGCTCACAGATATTAAATTAAGACTGCTGGCACTGAACTAATTAATGTTTTGGATGCTGGCGGTTTCAAATGTGGTTAACCTCACTCAGTTAAACTGAGGGACTGTTTAGACTAATACTGGAAGGAGCACCGCACAAATGAAAAAAAAAAAGCCCCCAGTTGAGGAGAACGGGGAAGGTGTGGGAACAGAGAATGGGACTAGGATGGTAAAAAATAGTGCAAAAAGAAAGAAAGAAAGAGAAAAAATGGAAACATGTAAACATATGCAAAACAGGGAATGCAAATAACTGTGTGTTCTGAAAAGACAGGGTTTTTTCTTATATTGCTCATAGTATTTGGCAGCTGAGCAATTCACAATAGCAACTAAACTGTTTATTTTCTAAACTGAAGCAAGAGCTGGTAATAGATTTCTCTACAAAATTGCTGCCTTCCTCAGTAGACCTATTGCCGTGAATGAAAAACATTATCATCTTAAAATTATACCTACAATATACAAAACAGTTGTTTACATAAATTTTTTTCATATGCTTTCATTTGTAATAACTTTCTAATGAAAGTGCAGTTTGGATACTTACTGCCTTCCAGTAGCCACCTGGCATATTCCTCCAGCAGGCTGATGGAGAGCCCACACTAATATAAGTATTTCACTGAATCTCATTTGAAGACTTAGTTTATTCTCCAGGCAGTGTCAGAGGTTGGAGGGCTGAAGGCAATTTTTTACTAGAGGCAGGAGTGAAAGGCACCATCATGCAAGAGGCCAAACAAGCTGCTGGAAGCAAAGGTAAGTAAATACAATGGTTCCCTTTGTGCTCTTACATATAAATTGCTTTAGCTGTTGTTCTAGGCTGATGAGCATTCAGGTTTAGGATGGATGTGGAACTGAAATACGTGCTCATGCTGACAATGAAGTCCTTGCTAGAAATCAGAAAACTCAAGGCAGAAAGGTTTAGATTCATACAATTGCCTCTCTGCGGTAACCCCTAAATTAAATCCATTCTCTGGAGATAAATCAACTTTCTGTGTCCACATTCTTCCAATAAGGCACTGATATTTGCTGCACCTGCATGCATCATCTGGTACCCTCTAAGAATCTATGTTGTATGAGACTTTCCAACTGAGGACCCTTGAGGAGTGGATTGATTTCAAGTATTTATTTTGAGTAATATGAAATGGGTTGTTGAAACTTGACAAGTAGTAACAAATACTAATATAAACATTCTGATAACTTCATTTAAGAACATATTAATGGAGGCCTGTTCTGAGAAGTTCTGAAGTCAGGGTTTTAGTTTCAATATTTTATGTGTAATTTGATGTTTCTGTACAAAGTTTAAAATTAATAATATGTAATTTTCAAGTTTCAGACAATTGTTGATTAGTGTCTTTATTGCACCTTTGCAATGAAAGCAGTTATTTAAAACTGTCTACAGTCTCCAGTAAATCACACCTTGTTTCTCTGAATTTTACTGAACATACACTTAGAAATAAAAATTTACTCATGATGGTCAAATGTTGATAATTCATATCTGCTGAAATAACTGATTTTATAAAAATATGCAGTAGAATGTATACTTGGCATTTGGGCACAATCCACACTCAATATGAAAACAGGTTTACAAGTTTTATTGCCATAAAAATTAACTTTCACTTCTGTGAAAATAAAACCTTGAGTTTTAATATTATTTGCTGTTAGAAACAAAATGATCTGGAAGGGATTTTGCTTCAGACTCAGAAAAAAGTTTTATGGGATGATTAGGGACAATTTTTGACCTCTGTCTATAGAGGACAGTACTATGACCATAAGCATCAAGGTCTTAAATAGGTCTGTTTTGCCTTCATTTGGTCCAAGTTTGCTCTAAGTGGCTATAGCTATATTAGTAAGCTGTATAGCTGTATTAATAAGACTGCTTGAGTAGTTCCTGGCTATGGCCCAAGCCAGCTGGTACATTCACTGAGGAGACCTGGCTGTGATGTCATCCAGGGGCCGTTCCCAGGAGTCGTTTTGGATGCTGCTACCGTGATTTCATGGGATGATGCGGGGAGAGGGACACATGGTGTGCTCTGTGCATGGCCAGTTGGCCCCAGGGCCAGCAAACAGTCCTGGGCCTGTTATGGATATAAGCAAAGCATCTAGCTAGGTTGAACTGATGACTTTCCTTTATCTGGCATATCTCCCATGGGCAAGAACAATTTATCATGACCTTCTGGAGCAATACCGAGTGGGAAATTCTGTTGTGGCCCAGAAACACAACGTGCACAGTGCTTTAGCAGGGACGTGTGTTCAGCAGAGACCCGCCCCTCAGCAGCCAGTCTCCTCCCTGCTCTGCCCAAAGCCTTCTCTCTGAGAAACTGTGGCATAGCTTTTCCTTGCTCTTCTGGGCCTTATTTCTCCACTGACGTGAGCTGGAGATGGTTTTTTTTTGTGGACTGTGGAGATGTAAGCCTGTACAATAAGTTACCCTAGCGTATTACTCTGCAGAGTCTCCCCTCAGATGCAGGTGGACAGACAGCTCCATTTATCTCTCCAGCAGACATACTGTCACTTCAGTAGCTCATCCTAGTGAAAAACGTGGTTTCTCACCCTCTTTTTGTCCCTTTCAGAAGAAAGCAGGAACAAAACATTCCTCAAATCCTATGACAGCAGTGCTGTAGCCAGAAAAAGAACATAACTATGAATATAGTCCATAAAATATTTAAGGTGAATTCTAAGATTCTTTCCCCTGGGCTTCATTTCATATTAATATGTGCCAAAATCAGGTCCTGCAGCACTGTCTACTGACAAATTCAGTCTCTCAGAGAGGTTGGTCCCAACGGCACTAATTATTTGAATTGATATATTTGGCATCCAGTGCATCCATCTGAAATTCATAATTTCCAGGCCTAAGAGGTCAAAAAAACATTTAGAAACAACTGACAAAGGCATTCTCTTGTTATTGTTTCTGGGATTAACATGGAGACATTTATCTTCCTGCAAACATTAGTTCAAAGTGTTCTGTGATCACATCTCTAGTCCAAATCTTCTTGTGAATAAACTCGTATTGCTTGACTAGACCTTAAAATGGGGACTGTCTATGACCATACCATCTCCTTTTGGGATCTTGCCAAATCTGATAGGCTAAGCAGGGCAGCCCATGTTGGGAAAGTTTTGAGGAGAGGTTATATTTGAACCAGCTGGCAATCTGCAACATAATTTTTGTCATACCTTTCCTGGCCTTGCATTCAGTTTTTCATGTAGCTTCTTATTTCTCAGTATGAGGAAAGGACTGTCTAAGGACGCCTAAGTTCAACTGCCAGCTCTTTTGGGTACTCAGTGTTGTGGCAGAATGCTTTGGATCTGTGCTACCCTTGTCCTTAACACAACATCTTTTGGTAGACATTGTACAAGCTAGTTGTGAGACTTTCATTGGGTGAATCCTCAAATTATGTGGCCTGGGACTACCATGAGTGGTTACCTAATGGTGTGGTTGTGTGTCTCTAAGTTATATATGCTCTGCTTCCAGAAACCTGCATAGGGAACTCAGAGAATACAAGTGTGTTCACCACCCTCTTGCACTCTTATGGGTTACAAATACGGCTTTATGGGGCTCCAGGGACTCTGTTTTGCACAGAAGTTAAGAGTGGTCATGTGTCTCCACTGGGTCTACAGAGTCTGGTGTTTTTCCAGATCTGGTGCTTTGTGCCTCAGTTTCCCACTGGTTAAAAATATCATGTCCTTGCCTCAGAGAAAAGCTTGAGAACAAATGTATCACTGAGTGTGATATTCTAGGATACCACTGCAATAGAGTCCATCAGTGTATTTTCTTTTTTTGTGTGGCAAGTGTAAGATTTCAGATGTTTTTAATTTCCTGGCTTTTAAGTGTCTCACTTTGTAAATTATGTGATAAGTAAGTACACTGTCATTTAGCAATTTCCACTGTTTCTACATAAAACTCATTCTCACCATTAATAAGAACATCATTTTGGACCTAGTAAGATACTATGGAAGGCCTAGTTAGTTTTTAAATTTGTTGTGTGTTACTTACCAAACGATGTCTGTCTATAAGACAAGTAATTTCCCAGTTTTTGAAATAATAATTTCCCCTCCCCCCAATATGGCCTAAATTTTGTTAAATTAAAGTTTTGAGTATGTCTGTGTTTGTATTTTCCCAGGCTTTTTTAATGCCTGAGGGAATAATTTATAGGGCTGTAATTTTGTGGGTTACTGTGTTATGACCATTTATAAATGGCTCCTTAGGGCACTAAAAGGGCCTAGAAATTGTAAATACAAACACAAAACAGAAACGAATACCTGCAACATGAAGAAAACTGCAAGGAGAGAGACCATATGGCCTAACAATTCAACTCTACTTAATAGCTTCATTCACCTCCTATTGAAGTAAAGGCAGTTTTACTATTGACTGTAGTGAAAGAACAACTCAATGTTAAAACCTCACCTGTAACATGACAATCATCTAACTCTGTGTTTAATAATATCCATACTCATTTATTTTTTTTTAATATTGGGCTGCAGTTCTTTACTACCAAATATAACTCCTTATTCCCTCCTCCCTCCACACTCAACAATGAATATTTTTAAATACTCCTGTAGCTTTAGGCTCAGCCAATTAATAAGCTCTTTATGACATTTTATGTTGCAGTAGTTAAAGGGAAATGCTGGCTGGGATACCTGGTGGGACCCAGGCACTGTGGGTCCTGGTCAGTTTTTACTGGAGAGAGAGACTGCCATGGGGAGGAATGGGAGCTTTGCTGAGCTGAGCTGCCCTGTGGAAGCACACACCTTATTGTCAAGAGCATCTGAGCATCCCTCATGGGCAAAACATACCTACTCAGTGCTTCTACATAAGTATTAAGTGTTTTTACTTAATTTTTGTCCAGTTAACATCAACTTCTGATCACTAATTTGGGTATAGAGCAAAAGGAGAACATCAGCAATCAAAAAATCATTTGAGCCAAACACTTTTCACTCCTTCCCAGGCCTGACTTCTGTGTTTGCTGTGTGTCAAACTCCATCTGTCACAGTTACTCCAGTCAGGTGTTGGACAACACAGAAGGTCTGGTTTTCTGTGCATAACTGGTTTTTGGGCTTCTCTCTTTGCTTATTTGCTTTGCTGTACTTTGCTTCTTACCGCTTTTCCTCTGCTGCAATTTGTTTCTTCAGGTTTACTTGTTAAACCCCTTCTCAGTACCTTTCCTCTGATGTGGGTTGCCTGTGGACTGTAGTCACTCAGAGGTGTCCCTGTGTTGGCAGGGGTCCCTGATCCTTGCTGCAGCATGAATCAGCTGGGGGCCATGGTCCCTCGGGGGGCCGTGAGGTATTTACAGTACCTACGTGAGGATCTCGCTCTGCATCATGTCTTGTGAAGCTTGTTTCTCTCTACTGTGAAGTGAAAATGTCTGGTGTGCTTCTCATCCCTCTGGGATTAGGTTCCTCAATATACCTGTAAAGGTATTCCTTTGCTCTTTAATTCACCATGGTTTAAAAAAATGGGGACACCACCTACACCTTCAATGTATATACACACCCTAGAGACCATGAGGTACTTCGAGAGTGTGGCCATATGGACTAATGTTTTGAAGAGAGGATATATTTTCCTTTATTGTGTGATAGGCTTTGTGAATAACTACCTGTAAAGGCGTTGTGGGCAAGATCATGGTCACTAATCTCTCAGAGGACTAGCTTCCTGGCTTCACGGAAACAAACACTGCACAAAGTAAGTGCTGTGGTTTAATGATTTAGGACAGTGTTTTTCTATGAGGAGTCTGAAAGACACCTGATGAAATCAAGGCTTTGCTCAGCTTACATTTGCTATACATGTCCCCAACCTCTTGTGCAGAAATGCTGAAGATCTAGAAACAGAAAAACCCGAAGATCACTGTTTTGGGCCATTCTTGTTCACGTAAAACCTATGATGAGTTTTGTCAATAAATCTATTTGAATTGGGACAGGGGGCTATGTGAGTATATTTAATGTGGCTGAATAAATCCTACCTCTTTCCCGTAAAGGAAACTTTTACTAAATAGTAAGAAAATTAAAAGAAGTTATGTAATCAGGAAGCTTTTTCAGCCATGCTGATGGTTTGCAGATGGGTAGGTGCCATATGAACAATGCTGCATGAGCCTCGAAACCTTCTGGCAGGGAAGTCCGTTCTGAATTAAAAAATCCTTGCCAAATGCACCCTGTCATGTTTTCCATCAGCAGAGCTGGATATTTGTGTATAATTCTTGTGGGATTGGATGATGGTAATGTATACACACAGAAAAAGTTCAATTTCAAGTAGCTGCTAACATCCAGTAAACAATATGTTCCAAATTCCTTTCAAGGCTTCTAGCACACTGATTTTTTTTTTTCTGAACACTGACATTCTCTGTGATGCTCAAGTCTGTTGGTGAATAGCCTTCATAGAAAAATAAAAAGAAAAGAATTTGACACAAAAGAATTTGTATTGAAGCTGCACCAGACAGTGTACCTTCCTCCTAGTCACAGCTCTCTATTTTTACTGTGGCCATCACCATGGCTTTTCAGAAAAAAAAATTAATAAAAAATTCAAGGTTATTGCAAAGCTGTGTGCCTCCACAGTTTCCCTGTTTGATAAGACTAGATAGTGTTGTGACAGTTCATTTTTACCATCATGAAATGGGGAGATACTAGGCCCCTATACTATGAAACTTTGTGATCAAGGCAGGCAAAGCATGGAAAGCTCCTGTTGGTAATAAAAATATACTGAGTGGCAGAGACATTCTCAAAGAGTTTGAGATGCACCTGTTTTTTCACTGAGTTTTTAAAAATGAAATAAAATCCCTGCTTGAGGGTTTTGCAAAGCATCACATGCATGTATTTGTGTTTACACATGCTCATAACAAGCAGAACCTTTGCTCAGCCACATGGCAGCATCGCAACCCCTATCATCAACACTGAGGTTACAAAAGAAAATTCCTGTGTTTAACCCACAGTTTGTTTCTTCACACAGCACAGACCGTAAACATCAGCCACTGCAGCTCATTCAAACATGTGAATTCCCTTTTGGCTTGAAGGGTGCATAGATGCACACATACAGCCCTCACTACTCTCAGACGGCCTCTTGCACCTTTGTGAGTAATGCCATCAAGTGAAGGAAGATGTCTGAGTTTCATTTAAAGAGGAGAATGTGACGGGCCATACTTGAGAGCCAGAATATTTATCCAAAAGCCTATTGCAGTGTTTCTGGTTATTAAATAAACACACTGCTAGGATCACAAGGGTAACTTCAAAATCATGACTTGCCATGTCATAAAATGTACCATGCTTTACCTTTGGACTTTGAACTTTTAGACATGAGGCATGTGCATGTTTAAACCTCATCATGAGAAACCTCATTTGGTACTCAGGCCACCTAACCTGTGGCTTCATTTGAATCACATCAGGACACTCTTCTAGGATCCATTTCTCACCATGGGAGAGAAGGAAATGTTTGGAGACCTGTGGAGGAAGATCTTTTCTGCTTATATTTCTGTAGGAAGTATGGGTTCTCTGTGAGCTTCAGGGTTTCCATGAAAGTTGAGAGATTAAGATAAGCACAAATACTCCTGCTTGAAAGCCACCAACTGAGGTTCTTAATGAAGTGAGATTTAAAAAAAAAGTTATAATATGCTAGAATATTAGTGATAAAATCCTATAAACTGACAGCAATGTGAGACATCAGATGAGAACAACCATACAGTTCTGTTTGGTTTACTTAGGGCCATTAAATGCCTACAAATCCAAACAGAGTTTCTTTACATTCTCCATAAATTGCTTTTCCAATATATTTTCCAAGTGCAAATGATGACCTGCTTTGGAACATTGCACTGTTTCTACAGAGAAGCAAGATGGTTACTGACTGGGTGCATCACATTGGATGGACACACTGGATTGTGCCCGTTCGTGTGCATTTGGATAATCTTACTACTGTGATTCTTACGGAGACTTGCTAGGAATTTGCAATGCAGTTATTTCCAGTCTTTGCAAGCTTGTCAAGCCCTTATGCAAATAAAACAGGAACTCAGAGTCTTCTGAATCCTGTCAGCTAACTGTTACTAGGTGTTTCTACCCCCTGCCTGGAGGCTAAAATGATCTTTTTAATTGTTACTTGTGATTATGTGGTGAAAGTGTGTCACAGATGTTGAGTTTAGCTAACAACAGAGATTACAGGTAAGAAAGGAATTGTCATCAGTTATCACAGAAATGGATCAACCTTGAGGTCTGTGAGTGTAGACCAGTACTTATTTGTAGGAATTTTCACAGACTGAAAATGAATCATTTGCATTGTGTTCCTGCTTTCAGTCCCTGGCTACAGGCAATGCTGGAGTCAATGCCTTCAGCTGTTAGTTTCTATCTTTTAAGTAGGAAATAACTTCAGCAAAGGGGTTACAACTTCCCTTGTAGAAGTTGTCATCGTAATGTTCACTGCTAACATGGCAGACTGTCCCATGAACAGCTAAAGGCCATAACGGTTTTCCTACTTGTCACACCTTCAGTAACTTAATCCTTTGACTCTGTGCAGGATTTCAAACTCAGAGGTGAAAAGAAGATCCAAACAGGGTGATATTCCACTAGGCTGGAGAAGAACATATTTAGAACTTTACTAGTCAAAGCTGATTTTCTGTTCTAACTGATGAAAAATCTTGCCTTGCCATGAACAAGGTGTGAACTGAAAGAAAGACCGCCACTTTTTAAAGTATGGAATCAATGTTTATAACATGTGAACAGGAAGGTTCATCACTCTGGTAGTTTTATTTGTTGTGCAAGCAGTGAAGCTTTTAATGACAAGATAACAAAAGTGTTTAAACATGATTCCAGCACTACTGGTTAGATATAGCTATAATGGTGATGTGAAGCAGCTTTAATAGGTGTGATAATACTTTGCATTTCAACAGAGCCTGTTATCTAAGCCAGAAGATTTATAGATATTAATTGAGCTTTACAAAATTCATGTGAGGTAAGTGTAGTAAATATAGTGATATCAAGTTTAGAAGAAAGATTGTCTGAAATGTTAAGCAACTTGCCAAAAGTTGTAGAGTAACACAGTTCCTGACCTGGGAATACAGTTCTCCAGTAAATGCTCTAAGATGTTAGGTTGCATGAGATTACAGTTCACTGGAACTGTAAATGAACTCAGAGCAGTCCTACTGTGTACGGCAAAGATACTTTAATGTTTTCTGTCAGCAGATTACAAGGCAGCAAGTCAGTCACACTGGAATTTACCAGAGAATTTGTTGCTAGACCAGTGGCTTCAGTAACGTAACTAATTATACTTGATGTGGAATTATATAAAAGGGTTCTACAGCACAGACAGAAATGACATTTTTGTTTTGGGAATAGGAGAATCCCATCTAGGGAAAATCAGCTGAGTATTCAGCCTTGACTTTGAAGCCTTTGATGAGAGAAGCATGTCTGGTCCAATCTCTGAGTGACGAGTTCATAAACGCACACGCTACAGTTAATACGCTACTGGCCGTATTATGCTCTGCTGATTTTCTTTGCCTGGCTCATTCAATTTGTTTAGAGATATCCAGAGATGAATGAGAAAAATGCACAATGCATTGTAAAGACCAAAAAGAGTTTTTGTTTGCAAACTCTCTTGTTATCAAGCAAAGCATTAGAAATGTACAGCAGATCATGTAACTTAAAGAGACCATGTAGTCTGAAAGAATACCACTCTTTTATATTAAAACCTGTCAATGTCCACGGGAGGTAAATGTAGATTAGTGAAGATACAATGTCACTGAGATCTGCAGGCTTCTGCCTTTGCTCACTTTGCGGCTCGTCCCTGTGGAAATCATTTGCTAGCAGTTATTCCTGCCTCTCCTGCTTTATGTCATGATGTGATTTACAAGCAGAAGAACAACTGGCTTCAATTCCTTGCTAGGGAAATCTTTCAAAATAGGATGAAGCAAGTCTTCAGGGTTGCTGTGATGCTGTATCTCTTACTAGTAGCTGTCATTGCATTGCTGGTAGAAAGGGTAAAAAAGGGTAGGATGTGAGCTGTTTGAATGTAAACCAGTGCTTTTGACTAGCTCTGTTTGAGTGAAGGCCACTGATTTGCTGTGCATCCAGCTGGGTAGAAAACTGTTTGTAGCCATTAACAACAGCTGGTAAAGAATGTTAACAAGTCAATAATAAAGATATGTATGGAATCTTTATTTATTCTGATTCAAAATCAAACAATAGTTTTATTTCATGCCTCATTGGAAAATTGTCTCTCTTTAAGATCTAAGAGTTTAATTCTCAGATTTTTTCTTACAAAAGAGAAAGTAAAAATGTTAGTCTTGCATTCATAGACAAGATGTCTCTGCCAGTTTTATAGACATAAATCCATTAATCTTTCCATTAATAATTTAAAAAAAAAGTTCATTACAGCCTGGGTTACAAGAAAATGATATAGCTTTTACAGGTGTATTTTCTCATTTTCAAATGTCCTCTCTTTAATCAAACGTTTAACTACATTAGTTCAGGGATGTCATGATCTGGAAAAGGGCACTGGTCTAGGATGCAGAGGTTTATCCCCATCAGTGCCACTTTCAGTTTTGGTGGCCTATGGTGAACGACCTTCCTGCATAGTATGTCTGAATGCTCCCTGTCCTTTGCCCACTCAGAGCCTATGCACTCTCTCCCCAGCAGTGGAAAAAATGGGGATTCTATCCTGATTAGACATTACAGGGCATTCAAAGAGTGAACAATAAAGTCTGTTTGTGCGTGTTCATAGTTAAAAGTAAGACAAAGGTAGGAATCTACTTTATACTATAAGTTCCCTTCTCTCCCTCTATGTTCTTCTTCTCTCTCTCTCTCTTCCCCTCCACACTGCCAGAGTGTAAGAGGCTCCAAATAGCAGCCGCACTCTCCTCTGTGACCCCAGTGGGAGCTGAAAATCTAACATACAGCTCACAGCTGATAGCGGATTTGGAAGCTGAATCCTGTTACTGGAAACACATTGCTCCTCCTCAGCCCTTCCTCCAGTTTGGGTTTATCTGTTAAATGCCCAAGGGAGCTGCATTCCTCTTTGATTTGGATGTCTGGAAAACCTTCATCTCAGTGTAATACTGCATAACTCTAACATTTGCAGCCTGCTCTTTTTTACATGCTGTTGTGCCTCAAAATGCTCATCAAATATTTGCTCTTTTCTGTCTGTGGTAGTTGTCCCTGAAAGTACTCTCTGGCAAATGTATTCGGTAATAAATCTGAGGTATTATTATGGCACTATAAAATTGACTTCAGCTGATTAGGTCAGAGCAGTAGATAAGTTGTGGTGATTTTTATATGTATTTTCTATTGGACAGCTGTGTACTTTGAGTTGAACAAGGCTATAAAGAGTTCAGACACAGTCAGAGAAAAATGCATATGGATTAGTTAATATTGTGATCCCTTTGTGCTGTTTCTTCCACTTGTTTAGGTGATTACATGCATGGTGTGGTCCTAATGTTATGTAAGGTACTCTGTTCTTCAATGCAGACTGTCCTTATATGCACTCCACATGTCTTGATGAACTACCTTCTGAGCTATCTTGCTAGCAAAACATTTAGTCCATTTCTTTGTGCTCTTAGGAAGTCAGCTGGATAACAAAACACTTGTGTTGCTTGATGCTCCAACCCTCTCAGTGAACTTGACATCTCAACCAAGTGATCTTTAATTTCCATTCGGTGTGGAATGATGAGAGCGTGATGCAGGACACAGCACTGTTTTGTTCTCACCCTTGGGCTCTCCCTGGTCCCTAGGTGAACAGATACTGGGATTGCAGTGAGACTGGTGTACATCATGTGCAGGACCCCTCAGAGACCTTCCTGGCAACCTAAGGAATGGATCGTCCCAATGGACTTTGAAGATCCTTTTCATCATTGGTAGGGAGCATGTGATGGTTGTTAAAAGCTATTTTGTGGATGAAGTATGAGAAAACAGAACAGCTTTTTCAGAGTTTTGAATATCCCAAGCAATTAATAGTTGAGCTGTTATAGCTGAAAGGTTTTAGTAATTTGGTCTGATTTACATGATGCTAATAAATTAACATAGTAAGTTATTAAAAAGGGTAGGACACTTCCTGCCCCGCACTGCTTTGTTTAGACAGCTACTATATTGATGCAGCTCAGATTATAAACTAAACAATGCAGTGCCTTCCTCCCATAATTACAAAAATTGCATCGGTAGCAAAGAAGGAAAAAACCTGACATTCAGGCAAAGGCAGATGAGTATCTTCATAGCATAAAAGTAACAAAGCTGGATGGAACCCAGAAAGAAAGAGTGCAAGAAAGGAAAACATATTTTAGTGCCATGTACTTGCTTTATAGCAGACTGGGCTAGGAAATAGAATGACAGAAATCCTAAGTTCTGCCATGTAGGTGTCTCTTAAGTTTGCAGACTTCAAAGCCCTAATTATAAGGCCTACAGTGTTCTTAATACACTATGTTATCACAGAATATGTAGTAAAAAATTAGAAAATAAGGGAATAGAAGGGTTTCAGAGAGGTATTTATTTTCTACAAGACAAAGTAATGAGTTTGCTTACAAACCAGGCGATGTGGAGTTTTATTTAATTGGTCATTGTGTCACTTTTGTGATATAGTCTTCTAACAGAAGGGAGAAGTATGTCTGATACTGTCAAGAATAACTACTAATAAAAGAAAGTACCAACATGCTTAATTTTTTAGTCTTCAGTTAAACTTGTAATTATATCAGCAGAGAGACAAAAAATAAAAAAAACAAGAGTGTTACATTGTGCCAAATTTTAGGAGCATAAAAGAAAAACTGACAAGATGGAATAGAATGTTTGAAGGGACAAACACAAGATACAGAACACAGGAGTAATTAGTATCCAGAGGTTTAACATAACCATCAATGTATGCTGTCCCTCATACTCCAAACAGAAGGTCAGAGCTTGTCACTGATAGTGGTGAAAAGAGAGGCTGAGTCCTTCAAGACAGCTGACTATGCCAAAACTAACAAACTAGAAGGCCCTGTGAAACAGAGAACCAAGAAAAGTAATGCAGAGCAAGGAGGAGATACAGCCATAGAATCAAACATTAAACGCGTAGGAGAAATGGAACAATTAAATAGTGAAATCAAAAGTGCAAAAGATAAGAAAAGTGATACTGGATGAAATGGAATGAATACTCTGAGATTAGGATAATAGAATCCAGGAGAGTAGATAGTGCATGAGAGATGAGAAGTCAGTAAAGCAAGGAAAAAGGCTTGTAAGAGCAGCCTGGCTTAATTCACTGCCAGAAAAGTCAGCTATTGCTAAAATCTCTTTTAAAGCAGTGCTCCTGCAAAAGGAATTCAGCACAAATAATAGATCTGGCAAACCATGGACCACTTCAGATGTTATGCAAGAACACTCCTGAATCTTAGAGTGACATAGTTATTAGCCTGTAGGTTTGGTGAGAAAGAGGCGTTGACTTCCTTTGAATGAAGACCTAGGTTGGAAGCAGAATCCTATGGTGAAGCTCTTTCCTCCCTGTAACAATAAACCTTTGATGACCAAATCAGTTTGGCTGAACTTCTAGGGTTTGGGTACTGGGCAGTCTGGTTCTGTGTCTTAGCACTCTGAGGCAGTACAACAACTCTTGGGCAGTCAGCCCTATCTCCATAGAGATGTTGGGTTTTCCAGAGACTTGGCTGACAATAGACATTCCCAGCACCTCAGGTGCATTTCCAGGGAGCCTACCTGGTGGTGGAGCTCTTGTTTCTAGTCTTTGGGGATAAAGTAACAGGCAGAAGAGGAACTTGGGCTTTGCCAAGCCACAATCACTTTTACTCTGGAAAACACTAGACAGTTGCAAAACAACATCCTGTACGTACCCTCCTCCCCCGCTCAGTGTGATCTCATCTCTCCTGGGAGTCCTGGTTTGGACAACATCTTTCCTGCATTTTCAATAGGCATGTGGTAGTGGTTTGGCCTTTTCACTCACATGATCAACTTTTATGACGGTGTCTGTCATTCTTTTGTTCACCTACTTCAACTGGAAGCAGCCTAGTTTGCATACTCCCCACCTTCCGTTGGCTTTCCTACACAAACTGTCAAAGAAAGCAATAACCTTACCGATAGAAACCCCCTTTTTCCAATAAAGAAAGTTTATCAGACACCAATGGATTTTGACTGCTGTGTCATTGCTAATCCTCTCTGACGTCTCCGTATACCAGCATCAGTGTTGTCAATATTCAGAAGAGTGAGCCTGAGGCTCAGTTGTTCAGTGGAGACATTGCAAATCATGGATCTCAGTAAAATATGTCAAAATGGCATTTTCCAAAGGAGGAATAATTTCTCAAATAATGTGGACAGATCCCACTGCAGAAGTCCACTTCTCATCTTTATATTGAAAGAGGATGAACCTGGTCACTTCAGTGCAAGTATCGCACACTGTTACAGCATAAAGTTTTGACCACACAACCCATTTATTTTACCCTTTCCAGACAATAATATTACTCACACATTGCAACTTCATGATGTATTTACAAATGGTGCTAGTCAACTGCTAACCTCCTTCACACTGTTCAGGTGCTTTCCAAGCCTCTAGAGAGGCTGATGATCTCTTGTTTTCCAGAGATGATGTTTTTTTTTGCAGGGACTGTATGGTAGTTCTTTCCTCTATTGACCTCTTTCAACTGTTTGACTTCTTTTCTTTCAAAATGTTCACCTTGTGGCTAACTGAAAATCTGTTAGATTGTCTTGATCTAGGTCATCATGAAAGATGAATTTGCATCACAGAGAAACACTGCTGCTATATTTGGCTTTAGCTGAGATCCTTGGTGGCTGTTTGAGCAGAGAGGCAAAAGATTTAATTTATCAAGGGACTGAATTTTTTTTGTTACCAAATCTCCCATGATTTGGTCACTACTCAATGGAGCACTCTACCCAGTGCTAAGTCTGGCATTGTTTTCAAGCAGCATAACACTTGCATCAGAGAAGAAAAGGGGAAAAAAAAGCACTTAAAATGTTTTTTTCAGTTTTCACTTGTAAACACTCCCATGGGAGTAATTTACTGTGACAATCCAAACATGCTGTTTTGCAGTAGTATTTTAGAACTCTACTGCAGAATTGGTACATAGAAGATTAAATTTTACTGAGTTGAGATGAACGGGCAAAGGCTGGAAATCTAGAATGGTTTGTTGCAGATGAAGGTGATGGGGAGATTGACAAGTGAATATCTTTTCTCCCTGGTGTTAGTTTACGTGTTACCTACTGCTGTGCTTTCACAGAGGAACACTTGGTAAATTGTTCCTCTTTTTTTCCAGTGGGAAAAAAATATCCAAAAAGTGTTTTGCCATCTTTTATTTTTTGGCTTTGTGGGGAATGCTGTCTGCTAAAAGCGACATAGGAATTGTTTGAGCACTGTGCTGTCTCATTACACAGGAAGCACTGACTTTTATTTTTTCTGTTTGCTGGGTGAAACGGCTCCAGTAATCTTGGTCATGGCTGGTAGAAAAAAAAAAAAGGTAGTTATTTCATACTTGGAGAGCTATCCATATGTTTGTAGCCTAATACTTGAGAATTTTTTTCTCCCTGTCTTTTCAAAAAAGCTATGGAGGTTGCTTTTAGCTGCATGCCACATTACGGATATTTGAGATTAAAGTGACTACAGTGGAAAGAACAGCTGATACTGGGGAAGGAGTATTATAAATCAATCCTCTCTCTAAATCAGTTTTGTCTCAGACATATTTTTGTCTCTATTAAATTGACTTTAGTGCCATTCATGACTAGCCCCTGAGTTTGGTAATTTTCCATGGTGAAAGCTAAGATGGATAACTTTTTAATAGCTGTAAGAAAACAAAAATGATTCCATTGCACACATCTGGATGAACTGAAATCCAGCTTTCCAGGCAATCCATTCTTTCTACTGCTATTTTGAGAAATAATCATGCTGTCTTATTTAGGATTATTTTAAATACTCTGGGCTTATTTGCAAGAAATATTATTTCCTGATTTATAAGTCTTGCAGCCCTATTGACTTACATGGAGAGCTAGACAGCGTCAGACTCATTGCCATTCTCAAGAGGTATGTAAATAGCAGCTGTCAATACAAACAAGACTGCGAAGGACCTAGGACCTTCCTTTGGAGGCCACATGTGAAGCATGTAAGTTTACTTACTGCTGGGAGGAAAGCAGCTAATGTGTTCCCTGCAGGAACTGATCCAGATCTGGTCTGTCACAACAAGGCATCTCTCTGTCAGAGCATTTGGGGAGATGTTTGATCCAGAAGTGCATTTTTCTGTTTTTATGGAATAAAAACTCGTGCCCAGAGTAACCCTGCTGAAGGCAGCAGAACTATCCTGGGAAGCTGAGCTTTTTTTTGCCATATGTACAGTCTTTGTTGCATGGGGTATGTAGATAGTAGAGAGCTGGAAACAGAGGATCACAAGCTGCTTGTGTGGTACATTGTAAAAGATGTAATTCTGTGATATATGGTATTGGACCCAATTTCCGTTGAGAAAGCAGAACTGTATTACTTCATTAGAAAATATAGCCAGCTGGCTCAATATTTGGTCTTATAGAATCTCTTATAAGATTATTGTTTCAGTTTGAGATTAATTTCATACTTCTAATTAACCAGATAGGAGATGGGAGCATTGCCTAAGTGAGAGTATCAGACCCTGGCAGCACTGTGTTGGGGAGAGGAGATGATACTGATGTCTTACCCAGGAAGGCATCTGTGAAACAGATCTGTGGAGTCAGAAAGCATGGAAGATGTTTGAGAAGGCAGTGAAAGCTGGCTTTTATTAACAGCTCCTTTGGCAGGAGAATTGCTTTGGGGAAAAGCAGAGAATTGCAGGTGGTGAGGGTTCTTGGTTTTGTTTTTTATAGCAAGCTACTCATTAGCAAAAAAGTGTGTTAGAAATTGACTGGCTATTTAGAGGAGAGATGAAGCAAGGAGAAGAAAAAAGCTTATTTGTTTATATAGCAACTTATTTTAGTTACCCATTTGATGTACACAATTGTCAAAAAATCACCATAAATATAGTGGCAGCTCCCAGTGTGTGTGTTTGCAATATATTTTATAGTGTGTAGTATTGTTAGGAGGTGTGTTATATATTGGCCCGAGCAATACGTAGATCTAGATGCAGCCACAAACTGCTGACGGGAAAGAGGAGGAGTTTGACATAGTGTTGCAAAAGGTGAAGGTCCAAGTCCTGCATAGGCAAGAATCAATGTTGAGAGGAAAGCGATTGCTTTTGCAAAGTAACCAACAAGCCTGTGTGTGAGACTTCAAAGTTACAGTACTTTGTCTCATCTTCCTTTTCATATGTTGCCAGGATTTGCTTTCCTGTCCCAAAGTACTCTGCTTGGCAAGCCTTTTATTTTGATTTTGGCAGGGCACTTCTTCCTCAGGGTTTCTACCAGTATCAGTGCCTACACTGTTTCACTCTATTTCTACGTTTATCCATAGAAGTTCCAGGTAGATTAAAAGGAAAACATAAAGGAAGAAAAAAATCACGCATACACTTTTTACCTAAAGGGTGGTCATACCACAAGCTAGCTACAAGCTAGTACTCAGACAGACATGTGTGCCAATATGCTTCTGACAGGGCAAAGATTTCCTAGAATAATCCCTCTCTATGCGTCTGGTTTTGTTAGTCCTGAATATGCTCTGCAACATTATGGAATCAACATGATGTCAAACAAAGATGTGATAGGGAAACTGTAGACCTTACTGAATTCTTTCATTCTGGAATCTCTCTCAAAAGAAATAGCCTCTGAACCCTGGACATCTGTTTTCTGCCATTTGCAAGTTCTTACCTTTGTTACCAGTTTACCTGTTGCGAGCCAGTGAGTCTCCCCCTTCCTCCTAACTCTGTGGTTGAAAGCAGTCCTCCTAAGGGGTGTGTTCTTCACTGGGTGTATTCCGTTCTTCGTTAATTGTTTGGTGCGCTAGTCTGCAATATGCAGAGGTACATATTATATAGTTTCCTTTTCTTTTAGAATTTGGGAACCTAAATACTTGATCTCTGCTCACTTTTAAATTTCCATAATTTCTTTTTCTTTATCGATTTTATTATTTTACCTTTTCTGGCTTAACATGATCTCTGTGTTGTATTTTTTATGTATAAAATGATTAACAGAAGTCTCCATGGGCCTTTCTCTACCACTTTCTTAAGTAATTTCTTAAACAATTTTCCTGTGCTTTAGTTGATGACAGCATTTTTAGATGTAAGAATTTAAAGAGCAAAAGATGTGGGCAGCAGTATGTGTTCTGCCAATGACCAGGCCCAACAAAAATGATACAGCCAGCAGAAAGAGACTCCAATATGCAGACTGTATTGTAAACACAAACGTTATGCTATGAATGACCGGCGGGGGTAAAAACAGGTCAACCAGCTGGTACCTGACCGCCGCCACCCCCAAAGGTCCCCTCGGCCCACAACAGGTGGTACAAACAGTGAACCGAGGTTGCCCACAGTTGGCATGGGAAACAGCCAGACCAGCCAGTTAAATACATAAGAGAAAGGTGCCCACATGTTCCTGTTCGTGTATGGAACAGGAGGAAGAGAACAATTGGAAAATAAAGATGTCATAAAGAAATTAAGTGCATTAAAATACTTTTTAAAAGTAGATTGGAAGCTGAGGACAGATCTTTGTGAGGAGATAAGAGCTTATTCAGAGAAAGACTGGCAAAACCTTGCAATGTGATTATGGATTAGATCTAGGGACTAAACCCAAAACTTTCAGAGTCACAATCTGCAGAGTACATATCTAGTTCTTCATAGATTTCCTTTCAAACTGTTACATGAGCTATTCTTACTAAAGTAAACTCTCCTGTGGGCGGGGCTATATGAGTAACTGATGAGCTTGCAAGATCAGACTTATGTCAATGGCACTGGAAGAAATGTTTAGTCACTAAACTTCTATCAAGGAGTTTTGCAACCTGTTCTGGCATTGAATGAGGCCTGTGGGTACCTTTGAGTCACAGAATCACAGGATGGCAGGGGTTAGAAGGAACCTCTGGGGATCATCTAGTCCAAGCCCCTGCTAAAGCAGGTTTTCCTACATCAGGTTGCACAGGAACATGTCCAGGTGGGTTTTGAAAGTCTCCAGAGAAGGAGATTGGAAGGTCCCAGGGGAAGAAGAGTCTCCAGCCTCTCTGGGCAGCCTGTTCCAGTTCTCCCTCAGCTTCACAGGAAAGAAGTTTCTCCTTATGTTTAGGTGGAATGTCCTGTGTTCCAGTTTGAGCCCATTAGCCCTCGTCCTACCACTGGGCAACACCGAAAAGAGACGGGCCCCATCTTCTTGACACTTACCCGTTAGATATTTATAAGCATTGCTGAGATCCCTTCTCAGCCTTCTCTTTTCCAGGCTAAACAGCCCCAGGTCTTTCAGACTTTCCTCGTAAGAGATGCTCCAGTCCCCTCATCATCTTTGTAGCCCTCTGCTGGGCTGTCTCCAGCAGTTGCCCATCTCTCTTGAACTGGGGAGCACAGAACTGGACTAATTAGTCCAGATGTGGCCTCACTAGGGTAGAGTAGAGAGGGAGGAAAACCTCTCTTGACCAGAGGGTAACAGTCTTCTTAATTTGGCCTTGTTGCCCACAAGCACGTTGCTGGCTCATGGTTAACTTGTTGTCCACCAGGACTTCTGGGTCCTTCTCCATGGAGCTGCTTTCCAGCAGGTCAGCCCCTATCCTGTACTTGTGCATGGGACTATTACCCCCCAGGAGCACGATTCTGTGCCCCAGTTTTGTATCATCAGCAAACCTGTTGAGGGCACACTCTATCCTTTCATCCAGGTCATTGATGAGTATAATGAACAAGACTGGACACAGTACTGATCCCTGGGGAACTCCGCTAGCTACAGGTCTCCAACTAGACTCTGCACCACTGATCACAACCCTCTGAGTTCTGTTCAGCCAGATCTCAATCTACTTCACGGTCCACTCATCTAACCCACTCTTCCTGACCTTCCCTATGAGTATGTTCTGGGAGACAGTGTCAAAAGCCTCGCTGAAGTCGAGGTAGACAATAGTCACTGCTCTCCCTTAATCTATCCAGCTAGTCACACCACCACAGAAAGCTATCAGGTTGTTCAAACATGATTTCCCTCTTTGTGAATTAATGCTGACCATTTCTGATAACATTCCTTTCCTCCACATGGTTAGAGATGACCTCCAGAATGAGCTGGTCTATCAGCTTTCCAGGATGGAGGTGAGGCTGTCTGACTTGTAATTTCCTGGGTCCTCCTTCTTGCCCCTTTTGAAGAATGGAGTGACAATGGCTTCCATCCAGTCCCCAGGACCTCTCCCTTGTGTTGCAATCAGTGTAGACTTAGGAACATGATCAGACTACAGTGGTGGGGTAGGACTAAAGCATCAATTATGTTTTAGATAATATTTGCAGTATAAAATTTATAAAATTTATTTTTATTTTATAAAATTTTAGATTCCTGTTCTTATGAAGAGTTTTCTAGCATACTTTCTGCTGCATATTGTTGTTAGGCCTGAATTCTTAGAGCTGCTGCTGTTCCCGACTTGTGTAGAAGCAGTGGGATAATGACAATTTTTAATGGTTCTTTGCTAAAGGCAGACTGTTCCTAGACATACATAGAGCTCTTAGAGAGGTCAGCAAGGAAGGAAGTTGAACAACATTCACAGAGAGGGAGTTGAAGGAAAGGAAAAATAAATGGTTCTTGCTGTAATTACTAGGCTTTCAGTAAAAAATCAGCCTGGGTTGTTGAAATCTAAAATTCTTGCTATTATTGTGAATGAAAATTTAGTTTGATCATACGGGAGTCCCACCTGGCACGCTTCATTTGCACACCATATCAGGATATAGACCTTATGTTGTCATTCTGGTGGATTTGTGATGTTTTTCTGTATTTGTTCCACGGATAAAGTAGATATTCTATGCTTGGTTGCTGTCAAATTAGGTCTTTTAATGAGTACTAGATACCTGTGTTGCAAGGTAGCTTTAGAACTTGAAGAGAATTTTGACAACTTTACCATTCACAGGATGAGAAAAGGAAAGTGACATGTGGCTCTTCATTTTTCTCTGAAATAGTGTCATCACAAAGGTGCACAACAGCTTCAGTATAAGGCACTCTAAACAGGAATTGAAAGTATGCCACAAAGAGGTCAATAAACTATCAAAAGGTAACTCAAAGGAATGAGTTCACCTGTTCCAAAACATAATTAGAAAACAGAGGTAACATCTTCAATGGTGAGCTTGTAATTATCAAAAATATATACTGATGTAGATGATGACCCCAGTTTTACCATCTCCCTTCAGTAACTGTACCAACAAAGCACAGACTGTAAATTAAGCTTGCTCTTAAGTGAATGGTCCAGAGCCAAGCATCTTTGGGATGGTGGGGCCAGTTTGGACTCCTCTATCAGGTCCATATAGAATCATAGAATCACTATGATTGGAAAGGGCTTCCAGGATCATCAAGTTCAACCTTCATCTCCCTAACCACTAGACCATAGCCTCACGTTCTACATCTACTCGTTTTTTGAACACCTTCATGGATGGTGACTCCGCCACCTCCCTGGGCAACCTGTTCCAGTGCCTAACCACTCTCTCAGTAAAGAATTTCTCCTTAATAGACAATCTAAAATTCCTCTGATGCAACTTGAGGCCATTTCCTCTTGTCCTAATAACGTGTTAAAAAAATTTCCAGCTTAAAATCAATTTTGAGATCAGGTCAGGACCTGCAGTCAGTTTTTTTTTCATCATCCATGTTTAATTAAACTTAGATTATAAATAAATTAATTAAATAGATTATAAATGAGTGCTCTTATCGTGTCCTGCCAGCCCTGGTTTACTTTATGAAATCTGAACAAATCAAAAGCAAAGTAGTCAAGGCATAAGTGTAATCCTTCAGTGGTAATCATCTTCCACTTTTTATTCCATTTATTAACAGAAGTTCTCTTCTAAAAGAAGCAAGCAAACAAGCTGCAATTTAGAATCATTACCTCAGTGCTAATAAAAGTCCTGAGGTACTTCATGTGCAACCTCTTTAATGTTGGTCAGCTAAGTGTTCACCACCTGTTCTGTTACCCTCACAGTAAATAATCACTGTTACAGCATTTAAATCAAAAACATACATGGAAATCTCTGTACTTATTATCAGACAGAGTTTAATTCAGCTCATCACACTGTTTCAAAATAGGTCTTCATCATTTTCCATCTGGGAATATTACAAGCAAGTAACAAAACAGGTGTGTACACATTTAGGGCATCTGAAAACATTTTTAAACCTCAAGAGCTTTTCTGCTTACACTGGTTAGACTTTCTGTTTCATTTTATATAACCAATAATGATGAACTGTTTTGTAATTGTGCCAGTGCCAGAAAGAAAAGCAGCAGCCTTTCTATGGCTTGCATAGGGATTCAGCTCAGGCTTAGTCGGCTCAGCCTGAGAGCCACGCAGCTTAGACTGGGTGCATTTAGTGGTTTAGTATTGGTATTAGCTTAGTCACTGCCATCCTGCTATGACCTTATTATCTCATCTGTACAGTCCTGCTAGTAACTGGATATCTAACCTTTGACTAGTGAAGACAGAGATTACTTCTTTAAACCCACTTCCAATTTTCCAGTAATTTTGATTTCTGGCCAGTTTGAAATCTTAGGAATATGTAATTGGAAATGAATGGTTAAGATTATAAAATGATTGTGCTTTCAGTGCTGCAGTGTTTTTAGTGAATTACTCTCTGTGTTTACAAGAAACTCACAAAGTTAAACCTACAAAGCTTTAAAATGAATAGCATCGTTTGTATAACTCTCTGAAGAGGAAAATGTTTTTGCAAGGTTCTTGGCACGACTTTCTTTGAAATTGTTAGGCCCTTTTATTTCCCAAACAGTACATTGTGAAAAGTAAAACTTCCTCTGTGCTCTAAATTTGGGCCCAGTTAATCTTTCAGGAGTGCTGAAAACAGGGCTTTAATTAGCAACGTTATCATTTAACCCAGTCACTCATCCCAGTGCTTATCTGATACTGTGTCCATGCAGGCACTTGGAGACATCAGAAAAAAGGCTGACTTGTCAGTGGGACAGTAAAGAGGACCTTGGTGGCAGGGGGA
The DNA here is from genome assembly GCF_000691845.1 of Merops nubicus. Lineage (NCBI taxonomy): Eukaryota > Metazoa > Chordata > Aves > Coraciiformes > Meropidae > Merops > Merops nubicus. The sequence continues at coordinate 68,385 of NW_008615598.1, read as the reverse complement.
AAAAAAGAGAGCACAGAATCAGATGGCATTAAATGGAACTTGATACAAATCCAAAGAAATTATCTGACCACAGTAGCCTAGGACAGCCATGGATTTCTCTTGTATTTCTCCCTGATTTTCTCTGCTATGTCACCCAGAGGAACAGAGAGGAAGCCAGTGGTCCCTTGCAGTGTGAATGTAGGGTCTGGCATGATTGAAATCCTTTGCTGTGGAGGTGCTGACTGAGCTGAGAAGAAAACCACACTGATTCTGTTGTCGGAGGAGCAGCCAGCTCAAGCCAGTGTGGGGCTTTCAGCCAAGGCACTCATTAAGCTCTTTCGCTGTTTTCAGCAGCAGAGATTTAGTGAGCAATCTGCTCTCCCTACTTGCCTCTAATTTTTCTGTTTAAGGGAAAGAGGGTGTGTGTATATATGAGTACAGTTGAGAGGGTGACACTGTTGCTAAAGAGAGTGGACTGAAAATTGTAGATGCTTGTCTATAAAGGAAACTGGGAAGAGTAATGGACGAAGGCTCTCTGGTGGATGGCCAGAGCAGAGGAATCCCATGTTAATTTGTCTTGGGCATGAAAAAGGAAGACATCTTGTTTCCTTAGGGTGAGCCTGTCATCACAGACCTCTTCTAGCAGAAACAGGCTTGTGCTCCAGTTCATGCAGCACTCAATCATTAGCAGTAATTGTTGTGTGAGTACTTCAGTCTGTGCCTGGTGGACTCTGTGACCGGTCAGGCAGGACTTACCCTGTGGTTTTAAAGGCCATAGCTGGTCCTCTGAAACAATTAAATAACAATACCAAGGGGCCTAGGGGAAAATTAAAAAATTAATTGAATCGAAAGAACTTAGGTGATCTGCTTCAGGTACTCCAGTTCAGTAATAAATGAGTGAAATAAAAAAAAAATAAATCAGAAAATAAGCATGGAAGTATAGACAAAACTGCAAAGAATAAAGGTTCTTTAGGAAAAAAAAAATGTTGAGGAGAGGTAGGCTTTAATTTTATCCTTCACCTTACTTCATTTGCTTTCACAAAGTGGTCCGTAATGCTTGTTGAGCTCAGCTTGGTCTTTCACGTGGCATCATTTGTGGTTCAGAATTCTTACTCACCTCATTTTTTTCCCCTAAACAAAGATATACCATTCATATAGTTCTAAAACTGTCTTGTCAGCAAAAAATCTGTAGCTCTTACCAATGCAAGGAAGTCTGATATTAAAAACATGCATTGCTTTGCTATCTTAAGATGAACCCATTAGCATGTGGCTGAAGAGTAAGTTTGAGAGAGAAATCGCGTTAAGAGGACAGAGTGACTACCTGGTGCCAAGAAGATATTTTATGCTTGCTCAAGCAGTTCTGATGAGTTGATAGCTGAAATGTTTATGCTTTTATTCACATAGATAGCATACTAAAGACATCTATTTTAAACAACAGATAATCCAACTGGTGCATTTATTTTGTGATGTAACTGTGGCTGGTGCTCTAGGGCTGGCAGGCTTTGCTTCTGCTCTTGCTGACTTCTGTCTGGGCCCTGCAAAGCTAGGCCCTTGACTTCTTTCTGACCTGAAAACAAAGGCAGAAAGCAAAACAAAACAAAAACCAGTTGATGCAGAATACAAATGCAAAGCATCTCAATGATTTTCACTACACTGCTAGAATGTATAAAGTCACAGAGTTCTGTTTATGAATAGAAGGGTCTCAGGCATCTCTAAGCGTGTAACTGATACACAGGATTTAGTGAAACCCAGTTCCATATTACTGATTGATTTGATGCAAGAACATAAATGTTTTCAGCAGTTTCTTTCTGGGGGATCCTTCAGACCTCATTTTTTAATTTTCCTTAGGTACTGTCACTTCCTTCAAACTGCCATGCTTGCTACTTTTGATTGCATGTTTCCCCCAACAACACTGTTCTTGCTTTTACCATTCTTTTTCTGGAAGAAAAGAAGTAGTCTTGCCACCACACTGTCCCATAAAAAAAGAAAACAGCATTTTTTCCCCCTGCCTGGATCATTTCATAACCCCAGCATCAGATCTTGGCTGCCTATTGAGACCAGTGGTTTACGTGTCCAGTCTTACATTCTTAGTGGTTTTCTCCACTTTACTGTAATCCTAGAATGTGTAAGGGATTTTTTTTAACATAGGACCTCCATAAAAAAAGCCTAGATATTCTTGCAGCTTCTGGCTATTTTCACTTTTCTATGAGGGGCATTTGGTTTGATAGAGCTTCTGACACATTCAGAAGGTGCAGTAAACCATAGTAGTCAAAATAAGACAAGCAGAAAAGGAACAATAAAATATTTATTTGACATCTGTTTATCCTGTCCTTAACCACTATCTTCCTTTCTTACAAATCCTTTCCCCTTGGTAATTGTAGGTTAGTAGGCTATTATAATAATTTCTAGTTATAGGTAACTGTCCAGACTGTTCAAAACCACAAGAGGCTGGTCCGTCTTCCTTTATTTGCTGCAACTTGGGGAACTTTTCATTGATGAGATTCCTTTGCAAACAAATTCCAAGTGTCTTTGTAGAAAAGCTAGTTGAAGAATTAAGCTATGTGAACTTCTCGATCTTTTTCTCCAAAGGACTGACTTTTTTCCATGCCACTTGGTAGTTTCTATGATAGATTATCTAGCTGGTGTTATGACAGCTCCACAGTTTGTATCATTTATGCCAGCTCATTGCTGTTAGTATTTGTCAAGGGCTGCTCACCACTGACTATCACGTGCCATCTTTGGGTTTTCACATGACATCCTAGGATCTTGGCTTCCTGGTGCCCTGAGTCTGAATTTTGCTCCAAGTCTTGTTTGGTTTGATCTTTTCCATGACACAGAGGGACAGACATTTTTTATTCTATCCCATTCAGAGAGATACTGCCAACATTCTAAGGAGTGGATATGTATAACAGTGATACCACATTCAGAGCAGGGAAAGGGAAAGAAGTCATCCAGTCCTTTCCCAGTTTATGTAATTTATGAAAGATAGTTGTCTAAACCATTATTAAATGCTCCCATGATGCTAATACCATGACTTCCCCAGGCGACCGATCAACATTGGTTAGTACTAGAGGTTTATCCTAGTGGTTTCTCAGATATCCCTTGCGGTGTTCCTTCTCCTACTGACCTTCCTAGCAACAGCCTGAGATGCCAGATTGTTGTTATGCTATTTTCCACAAGCTTTCTCTTATCTAAGCTAAACAGTCCCAGGGTCTTGCAATCACTTATTTCAAGCTACATTTTTCGTATGTCTCTTTACCACTGCAGACCTCCTCTGGATTTTCCCTTCATCTGGCTCGTGTATCTTTGCCAGTGATGTAGCCAATATTCCATCTGAGACCTTAACACCATGGGAAAACTACTTTGTGTCTTCTGCAGGCTAAATTACTCTTTAAATGCTCCAAACTGAAATCGGTGTTTTCTTAGCATGACATTTTTGGACTAATGTGCAGCTTGTAAATCTGCAACCTTTTGCTCACTGTCCTGTATTTTTAAAGCAGATAATCCCTCCCTAAGACCACTGTCACTCCCTTGTCCCATTTCTCTAAATTGGTAAGACCATATAGAATTCTATCACATCCCTCAAGATTGATCCTAACTATAAATCTGAAAAACAGTTTCTTTCATCCTCCAGGTCAACACCTAAATTACCCCCAGGACAGACTCCTTCATAAGGCTCAATCCAGCCTTTCTTATTATTCACTAACTTCTTGGTATCAGCTGCCTGTACACATCTTTTGTACTAGTTGCGCTCCTTCATTTCTGTCACATTTTTCGGACGAAGCCTGATCAAGCAGTGATCTTTGACGCCTCAGATCTCTTAGGATTTATTAGATCAGGCATAGTATTTTGAAAACTACTCTGTGTTGGTGTGGTGAACTGTATGGCTGGAAAAGAAGGTGGCAGAAGAATTTGCACTGTCCCAGAACATCATTGGAAGCAGGGTCAACAAACAACCTCACTGAAGTTAGGACAGGCAGTACCTCTGCTTCCTCTGCTTCTCTTAATCTGAATAATTTCTTACCAGGCACAGAATAAAATAAAATGAGAACTTTACTGTTCTGTCTTGCCTGTCCCTTGTCACCGTATTTCTTCCAGTTGCTTGAAACTGTCACATTCATGGTATGTGACAGGGTGGGTTTATTTTTTTTTTTTTTTTTTTCTGGAAAATGAAGTTAAGATAACTACTCTGACATTTTCTAGTTCCTGTTTTTCTGTGTATTTTAAGGATAGACATAAGGTTTACCATTTCTGGAAACTCATTGATCCCTGCAGGCTTTAAAAGGAAGTTGGAAACTAAGATTTGTGCTCTAGACAGGTGTTCAGGTTTCCTAGATTTAAAATCCAGATTATTTGAAATAATATTATTTCTCTAATGACTCTCTGGTGTTAATTCTGATAGTGTGACTGAACCTTTTAGAAGAATCTGAAACAAAATAAGCATTACATGCTATGATATATAGTCAGTATTTTCAGTTTCTCTTATTAGGTAGCAAGTCAATATTTCTCTTTGTTATCCTCTGAGATAGTGGATTTGCAGAACCAATGTGACAGTTTCTTTTCAGCCCACATTTGAGCTGTAGCTGTATTTCATTTTACATTGGGTACCACATAGGCTTGTCCATATGTATTTAGGCTCCTTTATATTCTTTCCAAAGACTCTTAGTTTTCACTTTCTATAGGTTCCTTTTTGTGTGCAACTTTTTCTTTTTTTTTTATTTTAGTTAATAAAGACCTTCTTCTTTACTAACATTTTTTTCTTTTTTAAATATTTTTTTACAATTCTTTGAAATCTTTTGCTAGATTTTGCTAATTTAAATTAAACAGAACCACGGAAATAGTCTGATAGTAGCTGAAGGCTAGTTAATAGTTTGGGGTTCCCAGACTAAAACCAAAAACCATTATCAAGAAAATATTTTCTTGATATAAAAGTAACACACAGACTCAAAGAACAATTAGACTTCTTGACAGTAATTCCACAGCTCTTCAGCTGCATGTAGTGTCTACAATGTCTACTTGCCCCATACCTTCCCTCCCCTCTTTTAGCACAGATGAATGTGTGTATGGGGTGTTTGCTTTGGTTTTGCCCATGTGGGAATTATTATACAGTCTTACTCTTAACAAATTTTGCCACTGAATTTCTGTCTTTCAGAATTCCTTAGACTTATTTTTTTTAATATGTTAAGAAAACAGGAACCCCTGATTTTTAAAGTAAAGCATACAAAATCAAGTTTTCATTAGCAAATGAAAGTAGAACAGAGAATTTATTATTCAGTCTTATATTATGAGTGTTGGCTAATCAAAGTCCTAACCTCTCTTGACTCTCCTAAGGCCATATCATGGCCTCTGTTAATCTCTGTATTTATCTCTATTGAGATAAAAAGTAGTTTTCATCTTTACTCCAACA
>NW_008615598.1:49809-62968 GCF_000691845.1 Merops nubicus | reverse complement strand
ACCGTGAATAGCGTACTCATTATCTTTCCACTCTGTGGTTCCTAGCTGAGAATGATTCCAGCTGTCATGATTCTAGCAACAGAAATTTCTGTGTTTTTACTTCCAGTGTCCAGAGAACACTGTTTTCACTGTTGTGTTGGTGAATAACTTGTGTTGCTCAGCACTGAAGGCAATGGTTTATGACAGCCACAAGGATAATATAGGCACTCTCACTCTATGATTAAGTATGTCACAGCCTTTCCATTTTCCATAGACATAATGTGAAGAAACTTACATGTGTAGGACTGATAAACTGACTAGGGAGAAGTATATGAGAAAATACAGAAGGAGGAGAAGAACACATAATAAAGCAGAGTAGAAAGATATTGATTCCAGATTATTGCAGAAAATTGCCTATTCTGTCAGATAAACTCTCAAAGATAGCTCCTGGAAAGAGGAAATTTCTGTCTTAGAAATGACAATACAATCAGTAACCAAGTGATTCTAAGGAGTCCCACAATCTAAGACAACTTAATTTTGGCAGACTGGTTCTTTTAAAATTTTGGGTGAATGTGGAACTTTGTGGTTTTATCTGCCTCTGATGCAACAGTTACTTGTGTTTCTCTCCCAGACATTCAGCACTGCAAGTGGAATTATTTTAGGTTTCAATCAGATGTGATTAATTCTTCTAGGCTTTCCTGTCTAACCACATGGAGATTGTTACCCATATACCCTTTCTTCAAAAACCATCTACATACAATCTTTTTATTGAATAAGAACAAAAGACAGCATAGCATCATAGTGCCTTTTTTTTTTTTCTTTTTCCTTTCTTCTTACAGATACAAGATATTTAATAATTTATATCCAAGTTCATTGCATTTGCATGTGCTGCTTCTTGGTGTCAAGTCCTGAGGGCTTGAGACCAGCTAGCTCTATTTGTAGATCGTTTCCACATGATGCAGAGAAGCAAAGTGGCATGGCAGAAAATCTCTCTTTCTGGTGCTTGAAGTAGAACTTCCAAGCTCAAAGAAAGAAAAATCACTGATCATGATTCAACATCTTCAAATTCTTCCCCGTAATTCTGGACTCTTACTTGTTTATTAGCTTTGTCCCATGTTTGTTTAAAATGAGTTCTTGTAGATGAGACCATAGAAAACTTGACCATAAAGATACAGATGTAAAAGTAAAAGACAACATGCAATTACATTTTTTTAACAAATAGGTTACTACAAGACACTTGGAAATGGGAGTCTGTGTGAAATTCACATGTCCAAAGAAGATGTGTGGCAGATACATGAATGCCATGCCTTGGATATTCACACACCACTTGCTTTGGTACTGGAAATTTCACCAAATATAATTGTGATGTGGTATGAAAACTTCCAGAGAGCAAATTGAACTTGAAAACTTGAAGTTGTCTTGAAAAACTTGGCTCTTGATTAGCAGCTCAAAAAACCCCAGCTGATCATTATTGTGAAACAAATGCTTAAAACCATTCAGTCAATTCTATATATAATCCTGTTTGTCAGGCCTCCTGGACATCTAAGGCAAGAAGGGAGAGAACATTGCCAGACTGACATCTAAAAAATACATATATCTTCTCCCTACCAAAAGCCCTTGCATTACACTTATTGTCTTTTCTCACTGAACACTGAATTTAGATGACATTGGGCTCTACTTGTATCTCTTTGGCAAGCTATGGTTGTTGAAGAACTCTAGTCTCTTTTTCCAAAATACTTCTGACTTGTGTAAAAACATTTGTCCCACCGAGGATGCCAGTGTTTTCAGACATTTTCCATGGTTTTGTTTTTTCTTACAAAAGCAAATTGTTCCGCAGTCACTGAAGTCATTGACACAGTGGATCAAAAGCATTACCTTAACGCTGTATCTTTAGCATCCACCTGATTATTATTATTATCAGCTAAATGAGGAAAGAAAAAATGCCTTACACTTTTCTGTGTCTGGGTGATATTATAAATAATTAGAAATATCTATTTCATTTCTTACACAAGACATATCAGATTCTAGGAGTGAAATTCCATTTTTCTTTCCTTATCTCCTGGATTCAGTGCAAAATAACTCAGATGAATCACCTTTCCAGAGGATACTTAGGATGCTCAAGAGATACTGAACTACTGTGCCTTGGCAGCTTTTTTCTGTTTGATGAATGTGTAAATCTGCTGCCGTGTAATATTTCCCATCCTTGCACATTCCTTCTCTTCCTTCACTGAACTATCTGAGATGCTTTTGTTATTCATGTATCTTATAATTTAAAACAGGCTTTTAACTGATTGTGAATAAAAATCAAGTAATAATGTGCAGATTTTTCTAGGCACTTAATCTGAACCTGTATGCATTTGAATCATGGGATTTTACTGGGAAAGCCATTTAGAGGTGCATGTGGAAAATGTGTCATAGAAATAATTGAGCTCCTTTCTGGGCAGAGAACAGATGAGACCAACACGTGTTTTGAGTGGGTATGATCTGTTTTTTAAGCACGTCACATGCTTGGGCACTCATCCAACTGATCACAACTCAGTAAGTTCAGTGAAAATGATATCTTCACAGATGTGTGGTGAGTGGAAAAGGAGCTTAAAACTCCTGGAATTACTCATTCATAACAAATTAATTACTCAATATGAGAAGTGGTCCACTCCCAACCAGAAAGAGCAGTTTATGGGAAAGCCAGTGCCAGTCTAGGGCCACTTTCAAGGTGCATGCAAGTTAAATAAAAAAACAAAGTATGTTTGGACCAGACCCACATTCCCTAAATGGTCCCTCTACCTTTATTGCAGCCCTTAAGATTAATCATGATGGCTCTGCTTACATTGATGGGCTGGAGCAACCCAAAGGTTGAACAGGAAAATAAATTCACTGCCTGTCATAGTATTTGCCAGTAGGAGCAAGCCTAGGAAGTGGGATTTGTCTCTGAACAAACGCAGAAGCTCTATGGAAATGTCTTAGCAGTTGAATAAGGCCAAAACTCTTCAAAAAATCAGTACTATAATTATCACATACACAAAATGATGTGTGGGTATTCAGGTGATCATTTCAGGTGTGTTTCAATCTCCAATGAAATGGTTTATTTTCTGATTTCAGTGTGTTTTGATAAGTCTGCTGTTCTGTGCAACTAGTATAGTTTCAAGTATGAAGCTGGGTTTTCAACTACGAATACTGGAGCTACTAATTGTTTACTGCATATCTAGCTGTGTATGATGTTGATCAGAGCACGTTCCCAAATATACAAGACAGTTTTCTCCGTGGCAGTGAATTAGCGCACCTTTGGGGATCAAAGGGATCAGTGCGCACTGATGAGGCTTCCCTTCACCTCTGAGGTTTTGAATTGCACCTGCAAATGCCCCTTGGCTGTGAGCATGACAAATCAAATGTGCTCCTGAATCCTCCCTGATGTGGGACACACTGTGCACATGGATGCCCAGGCTGCAAATGCAGCTTCTATGACTCTGGCAGGCTCTGGGGTGACAGGTCAAAGATCAGCATTTGAAAATAGGCTTCTTGGTGTCCTTACTTTACAATTCTTATGCCTGACAAGCTTTCTGCTTAAGTGGCAATCAGTAATATAATTTGAAAAGGCAAGAAAGAGGCTGTGCTTGCACATCCAACCTTCCTCCATAGAAATCGTTGTCCCTGCATTTAGATGTGCCCATATGGTAATTAGTTTTCCTGTGTTGCCTGCTTGGAGGCAGAAAGCACACAAATGTGGGGAGAGCCTTGGCTCTCACCCTAGGGCTGTAAAACAGCCTATGTAGCTATTTCATGAGTGAGTCATATGGCATCTAATTCACAAATGTGAAAAAAGTGTAGATGTTCAGGGAATGGAGAAAGCTTTTAGGAAGGGAAAGCAGCAAAGATAGATCACATAACAGCCTAAATATGTGACATATCCTTAGATAAAGCTGAAACTACAGGCAACAACTGCTGCTGGAGTTTGCCAGGGAGTAGGTGCCATGACTAGCAGATATGTTTCCTCTGCTTGGTGTCTCGGTAGTGCTGACTGTTGAGATCAGAAGTGCTCAAGAGGACCAAGAGAAATGGGTCAGTAAGGCCAAAGAAATAATATTTCATTGCTCAGAAGAGTGCTTATTGGTGCTTATTTTCCTTAAAACCCCCCAGCTGTTAGAACTGTATATTCAGCTTTGACAGCACTAGACTTCCACATTAGCAAGTGCAAGCAATGATTACCCCTAGTTCAGCACTGAGAGCACTCAGGCACAGCTTAACCTCAGTTCTTAATGCTGTTGAGTTTAATACCACCTAACTAATGCTTTGTTGAAGCATGTCTTTGTATGATATACATGATGCCTCCCAAGTAATGTTTTTCATGAACTTTAGAAGTATAGAACCACAGAATCCTTTAGGTTGGAAGAGACCTTCAAGATCATCAAGTCCAACCATCAAGCCAACACTACTAAGTCCTCTGCAAAAAACAGAATCAGATCAGAATCTGTCAGGGTTGGAAGGGACTAGAATTTAGATATTTAGGCTTCAGAAAATCCACAAAATAGCAGTACTGGTACTGTTTAAATATTCATCTGTTTAGAATGAGTGGCCTAAATGACCTTGTTTGCTCTTGAAATTGGTTGTGCCTGGAGCTTTGTCACTCTAAGAACTAAAAAAGAAATTGGTTTGAGGGTAAACAGACTCCTGATGCCCAGTTAGAATACAGATCCAGATTTTTATGGGTGCTGTTAGTTTTCTCTTTTCTTTTTTTTTCTTTTGTAAATTAATATGTGATAAACTAGTAGGAAAATACTTAGGCTGTTAAACAAATGTGATCCTCATACCACATTTTAACAAATATATATCAAAATTAATATCAGTTGTGTTACAGATGAAGACTGCCTTGATTACTCCATTTCCTATGCTAATGGATAAATATTAAATGGAACTGGATTTCAGGCATAAACTGGGAAGAAACATGGAAGAAACCATTTTAATCTAAAAATCTCAGGTACTGTTAAATGAAATTACATCGCTGAATCATTTTTTTTATGCGAATGGTAACATTCCCATGTTGCATGTAGTTAAGATGACATAAGATATATAAGTAGTCTGCTGAAAGTCACAAACCAAATGACTGGCAAGGAACCAAGAGTGTAAGTCTTGGAGCTTCTCTGTATAAATACGCACCACATATTTCTATCCAAGATCTAAAGTATGAAACATCAGCCTCTTATTGTTATTAAAATTATTTGAAATACAGTGGGGTTCCTTAAAGACTTATTGCTTAACATCTCAGCAGCCCTGATTCATTTTGCTTCACAATGTATATCTAAAAAAAAATATAAAATCCTTGTGTTGAGAGGAGTCATAATAAAGTTATGCTGTGTCTTATGCTGTGCAGTTAAAGGTCATTACTCTGATCTTTTTACTTTTTAAAACTTGAAAGCATACCATTTTGAACTGAATAATGATTATATGGGCAAAGTGTCACAACATGCATATGTTATATTTGCAAGGTGCCTTATCTAGGAATAATCCTCTTAACTTTTTCCTCCAGTACCAGGACACCATAACACACAAGCAATGTACTATAAACATATCTTTTTCTGGGCTCCCTTCATTCTTTTGTTTAACAAAGAGTGGTTTCCATCATTTGGAAGGTAAACTATAAAAACTCCCTGCTAATGCTATCTGACGCAGTACTGAAAAGTGAGCTGCAATATTTCAGCAGAAGGCTCTTGCTTTGTACATTTGTATCACAGAATCCCAAAGCACTAATGGGATCTTTACAAGGAAGGAAAAAAAAGGTAGTAGCTGACAACTCAAAGACATGCCTTATCTGAATAGTGTTATTGTGAAGAGAATAGACTTGTGAACAAAAGATGGAAATTACAGCAACAGGAGTCAAATATCACAGGTTCAGAATAAGAATGGCGAATAGAATATGGGGCAAAAGACTCAAAGCCTGAGTGACAGCTCAAAGACAAGATGGTTTTTCTTACATTTTCTAAACATTGCTTCACTCCTTCAGTGCCTCCCTCAAAGAAATTTTCAAATCCCAGCTGACTTTCCTAATTAAAGAACAGTGAGTGTTCCATAGATAGGAAATGTGTGTGTGTAAGTAGGACGGAGCTGGATCATATTTACCCTTTTCTCACTATGATCAGTTCTTTTTAAAAGTATGTGAATCTTTCGGGATGTAAATGTGTATCAGCTTGAAACTGAATAGTTTAAAGTTAAGCACTGCAGATTTTTTTGGGGAACAGGAAGGACGAAGAGGAAGGAAAGAAAGCAAATGTATGTGGAAACAGGTTGAGGTCTTGCAAAATGATAACATAATTCTTGTCTGATGCTATAGTCTAGTACAGATATTTTGAAGCTTGTCTTCTGTTGCTTCCTCTCAGGGTTTAGTCCCTTGAAATGATACTCTCTTGGAGAAGGGACAGAAATGTTTTGAGAGAGTTTGATATTGAATTGCCATTCATTTGACACAAACTTCCATGTCAATCATCTTTGAAAGAGAGTATTGACTGCAGAGGACATTTAAAAAAAAAAAAAAAATCTCTCCAATGTTATTCCAATTATTATTATTATTTTGACCTATTTATTAAGATTTGCACAGTGTCACCATCAAAAAATAACTGTCAGATTATGAAAATTGAGGCAACAGGGAGATGAACAAGAACTACATGAGCAAAACATAGTGTTTGTACCAAATCAGGTGATATATAGTGAACGTGGAAAAAAGTCATAGAATAGGTTAAATCCTTTTTGTGTCACAGTATGATGTTGCACTATGCCATCTATATCCTCCTATGAGACTCAGAATATCTAAAAAATTATATCCCAAAATATTTTCAGACTTAAATGCAAGGGCAGACAATGAGGCAGGGAGAAACAAATAAACTTTTCAAGATGCTGGTGCTGGTATGAGTAGTAGCAAGGCAATGGATAATAAACTAGTTGTAGAAAGTGGTGAAGCAAAATGGTATAAAGGAATAATGACATGTAGGGTACAACAGATCTATGGAAGTGGCTTAAACATATTGTAAATACTGGTAAATGAACAGTGAAATTATCTGACATTTCCTCACGTGCTGTTATCTGGTGAACTATGGAGGAAATACTGGCAGAACTTTTCTGCTTGAGAGAATGGGAGGATATAGGTATAGGGGTGAACAAATGCAGAAGGACAGTTTAGAATCAGAAAGACAAACAGGCCAACGGTAATGCAAAAACCACACATGGTTGAAACAAACGCTTGGCTTTCACAGCCAGCATTTGTTAGTGAGGGTTCATTAGAAGAATATATGACAATGAATCTGAAAAAAGGAGTGTAATGAGGGGAAAGATTTCAGGAAGGCCATCTCATGTCATTATACTCTTCCTCTATTTTCAGAGTTGCTCTAAAAATATTTTCCCTAGTTGTTGTTGTTGTTATTATTATTATTTTTAAATATTTCTATCTCTTAGCTATTTGGAAAAAAATATGGTTGTTTTATTTATCTCATAATGCACTTGGAGTGATATTATATATGGAACATGTTATCTAAAAAAACCATACTGCTTATTTATAATTTCTTTGATGACACAGGGCCAAATTTTGCCAGTTTATAAGCAGGTTGTTCTGCCAATGACAAGGCCCAACAAAAGTGATACAGCCAGCAGAAAGATGAACCAATACACAGACTGTATTGTAAGCAAAAATGACATTCCATGAATGATCGCTGAGGGTACAAACAGATCAACCAGCTGGTACATAATTGACACCTCCCCAAACAACCCCACAAAAGATGTAACTCGGCCCACAACAGGTGGTACAAACAGAGACCCGAGGTTGCCCACAGTTGGCATGGGAAACAGCCAAACCACAAAGCTGAACCTATAAGAAAATGGTGCCCACATGGCAACTCTCACCCGATCGACCCATGCTCGCAAAGGTCTAAACAAACTGGGGCCCAGCTCCAGGAGAGTCAGGAGGTCTGCCCTGAACCAGGAAGCTCTGGGGAGTGCACTCCACAGACAGACACTCCTGACTCCCTGCAAGCGGTCCCGGCTTTTATCCCCAAGCAGACACCTGACCTTTGTCACTCAGTGCAGGACCCCTGGGGCTCATTTCCCTTATGGCTCTCCCTGCAGGGCCGGCCGCAGCCTGGTGGGAAGCTATAAGGCAAACTCACCACCTCTGTATGAAGGGCTGTGGGAATCACCCATATGTCAACCTTAATTCGGGGGCTTGGGGTTCAGATCCCAGCATTTCACAGGTGTAACTCAGTTTGAGGTCTACAGTATTCATACTCATTTATATCAAGACTGAAATGGGTCCAGAACTTATCTATGTATTGTAAAAATCTATGTCTCTTTCTTGTGGACCCAATTCTCATACGTTGTTAATCTAATACAGTTTGGTCTTACAATGATTATACAAATTTCAGCTTCATTTTAGCAAAAGCTTGGGGGTACCAAATAAACCACAGAGCCTAATAAAATCCAACTTTCAGGCAATCCCTCTTGTATATAAAATTGAAGAGTACAAAGTGCCAAGGACTTGTATTAGTACCATCCATTTTGTTAGCATTTTTCCAATTTATCTTGCGTTACGAACCCTCAGAGTACTATGTCTATTGTAAATATTTAAGCATTACTGTTGACATAAAGATAATACTGACAAATTGAGTTAACATTTCTGCTGAGGATTACTGACCATGTGTAGTGCAGAACAACTTTAACACCCACACCAAGCCCTGTGTTCATGCCAAACTCTGTTTAGTCTACAATATGACAGTGTCCCTCAAATGAATTTTCAGCTTTGATTTACACAAAACATGAAACAACCTTTCTTGGATCAATTAATTGTTTGACTTTCCTAATACATTTCCATTTTAACTAGATTATGTCTGTATCACAGGAAAAGTAATGGGTGCAAGATGTTCATGCTCTGGTGTGGGTGTGTCTGTGTGCATGGTGCCATTGCTCTTGCTCCAAGTTAGTATCTTCCATGTTTTCAGCATCAGCCCACAGTGTAGATGGTTACTTGTATCTTCCTGCATTAACAGTAACACCTGGGTGTGCACAGTTAAAGTCATAGAGAGGCTCTTTTTGCCACCCATGGAGTGGCACCTTCTCCCTCCTGACGAAGCACACACAGCACAAGAAGAATCCAGGCAGAAGAGCACAGAAGAATCCAGGCGGAAGGCTGAAATAATGTACTCCAGCAGTGTGGTGTTTACATGCTGTAGTTTGCAATTAGCTTTTGGCACTTTCAGCCAAGAGTCTCTTAAAATTGCAAGAAATTTTTGTTCTTGTCCTTCCATGTTACATTTGCTCTCACATTATTTACATCCTTGATATCACCAGCATATTTTGATTTGAAGAGGGTTGTACTAAGCATTCTTACATAGCCTAGATTTAAAAAAACTTTGAAGCTCAAGCCACTTTTGGCTTTGCAATAGTCAAGGATGGTACATGTTAAAATTTCTCCACTTGAGGAATTGGCTAGGAACAGCCAATGAGATGCATTATTTCTTATGTGTAGCTAGAATTCAAGCATCAGTTAATACCAAGCCCTGTTTTCTTAACCCTGGACTATGGAAACACTAACAGAAGGGGTGTGGATCAGGATGCCACGTTGCAATTTAGTTACACAGCATCATTCTTACTTGCCTCAGTATCAAGTTCCCCACATTGCTTCATTATGTTGATGAGAGATTTCCAAAATGTGTTTTACTATGAGGCAACTAAAACAATTCTTTTCACATGATTTCCTTTCTTCAACTGACAGACAATATTTTCCACATTTAAAAAGTCTCCAAGTATTATGCCAATAACAGTACTCCTAATAGCTAAAAGATGTTCTACAGACAGGGGCTAAAATC
Source organism: Merops nubicus (assembly GCF_000691845.1). Lineage (NCBI taxonomy): Eukaryota > Metazoa > Chordata > Aves > Coraciiformes > Meropidae > Merops > Merops nubicus. The sequence goes on along the minus strand of NW_008615598.1, from coordinate 53,150 downwards.
CTTTTCCTAGCTTTGTGGGTGGGGAGACCCAGCCACAAACTAAGAAATTGACCTGCTAGACTGCCCACCTGTCTGGCGTAGCAAGGACACGGGTCTTCTCCAGCTTCTAGTCATAATCCTAAATCTGAGCCTAAGACCACTATGCTTTCTTGAGCAGTAAAAGCAAACTGAAATTCTAAAGAAAAAGGTGTTGGTAAATATGATATCTGAAGTGCTTGTCCTGGTAAAGTGATGCTACTGTCTCTGTTCAACTAAAGTTGAAAGAGCAACCAAACCTCTGCTATAAATGAATTTAATCCATCATTACCCAGAATAAATGAAATTTTGTTTCAGGCTTGAAGCAAGATGAATATTTCTGCAATGTAGTAAGAAGCAGTCCTGATTAGGATAATGTTACTCTAACAATATGTAGACAGTGCTAGTAAGGTATCAGATGGTTTGTCAGAGCTCCTTATAACTGAATTGATTGGGAATTCAGTTTGCAAAAGCAGTATGTTTCTCTACATTCAGCAAAACAATAGAGGATTATAGCTTAAGAGTGATAGAGCATCTTACATGTCAGAAGTAAATACCTGGAACTAAGGTACTTTACATCCTACCTAAACCTGTGGCCAGGGAACTATTATATCACCTGACCTCTCTACAAGCTCTGCATGTGTCTGTTCTTAGCACAGCGCTGTGAAGCTGGCAAATAAAGAACTAAGCAAAGTTTCTATTATATACTACTAGTCCTATAAAAGATCAATGACATGGTAAGATCTAACAGCAAGATTTTAATAGGAAATATTAAAAACTGTCCCTGAGATTTACCTAAGTAATCCTACCCTAAGAGATGTAGTTTCCATACCTCAGACATCTTTTGTTTCAGTTAATTGTGTCTCTGCCATGTCATATATTCCTGTCCCTTCTGCTTTATTTTTTGTCCTCTTCCTTTGCAATTCCATTGCCTCTTTCTCTTAAAAACTGTAATCTGCCCTTCCTTTTTTCCTTCCCTGAGTGGAATTAACCTGTAATCAACCACACATGACCCAATCTGCAGACAAACCATGATAAAATGATCAGTACTTGTGTGTAAACTAGCCTCTAATTTCTTTGTAGGATGCTCTTCTGCTATAGTCTTTGCCCTTGTGATGCTAATTAAAGGCATATATATGATCACTCAGCAAGTCATCTTGTGTGATCCAGAGTGGCATCAGGCAGAATGTCTTATTGGCTAATTCACCCGCTTATGGGGAAAACTCAAACCAAGTCATGAAACCCCCTGTTTGGACAGCTTTGTATGAGGATATGTTTAATACAGAGAGAGTCTTATAGATTAGAGTATAATGAGTACATTCCCTTTCTAGTTGAGTCTTTGCATAGCTCTCTCTCTAGAGGTCTTCACTTTTAGTCCTAAGATCTTTTCATAGCTATTGAAAGACTTTCAGAGACATTCACATCATGAAATCTTAAGATTACAGCAAATTAAACATATTTTTAGATCTGTCATCCTCCCCTACATACAATGGTTCTACTGGAAAAGGGATGGCTAGGAAAGCTTACATGGAGAGAGGCAAAAGCAAAAGTTATGGCTTCTCAGAAAATACTGTGTTAGTAGGAGGTGTCAATGATCTTTACTAGGATCAAAGGATTGTTGTGGGTCTGAACTGGTACTTCAGTTAGTGGCTGAACAGAGAGAGTAATGAGCCTGGTGTCAGCCTTTATGAGTGCCTGGGGGGCACGAAGTGCATAGCAAGACTACAGAATTACTACAGCAGAAGGTGGAAAAAATTAGAAAAAAATCTATAATTAAGAAAAGAAATGTAAACTGCTTAAAAATGTGGAGCGATAACCTGAAAGAATTAATCAGCCAGGAGGACGGAGCTAAAATGGGTGTTGGTCCACAGTTAGCTTGTTGTGTGGAGTAAATTAGACTTTTTTTCAATGAAAATTTGTCATGCCTTTTTCTGCCTAAATGACAAAATGCATATGAAGGAACCACTGTGCTGAGTCTCATGGAATTGTCTGCAGGCATGGAAAAGTCTGTTACCTACTGCTTCTCTGCTGAGGCTTACAACAGCATATTACAAACAAATGACAGCAAACTCCTTCTCAGCATTCACAGGTTGTCTCATTACTCAGTTTGTGGTTATCATTTATAAATTATGCACCGAAGCACACTGGTGGAATAGGGCTAACCACAGAAGCATGTCAAAAAGGGGAGTGATAATCACCCCTCTGCCAGGTAGGTGTTACGATCGCACCTAAAATATCTGCACAATGCTCTGCACCAAATGGTACTGGCAGAAGGGGGAATTCAGTATTAAGGCCTGCTGCTGTGGAAATGGGGCACAGACATTTTTCTAAGACAATTAAGCATTTAAAATATGACTAAACTGTTGAAGGAGAAGAAACTGTGGCAGCCTTAATGCACGAACATATGTAGAGATCAACAATACAGAGGAATTATTTACAATGACTTAGTAATAGAAGAGTTAGCTAAGAACAGTGGGAGAGATTTTAGAGGAGGAGAACTCCTGGCCATAAGAGCTATTAGCCATGGAATAATTCCCCCAGGGAGGAGTAGAGACTTTGTCCCATGGAACACAAAGAGCCAGACCGGAAAAAATCCTGGTAGAAATACAAAAGGGGTTATGCTCCTGCACTGAAAGGCGGTTAGAACAGAGGACTCTGTAGGTTATTATTTGCAGATCCTATGATTACTGAAAGGATTGTTAGTTCTCCTATGCCCCGCTCCCAAATGGCATCCTGCTGCTCCTTTTGGACAGTGGGATAAAACTGACCCTTTCTGCAAAGGAGGGCGGCTCAGATACAGGTACACAGTCACTCAGCCTGGATTAATGCCCAACTATATTTTCATGGATGGTGGAGTTTTTTTGGTTTTAGGCCCAAAGGCAAACTTCTGCTTCCCCTACTCTGTCTATGCCAGCGTAACTAGCTGGATTGTACATTTCAGAGCTTTATAGCCTGATGCTGCTATTCAGACTATTGAAAATTTTGACTAGATCTGTCATATTTTCAGAGAAATACTGCCCTTCATGCAGCTTCCTCAAATAATTTAACAAATTCTGGATCTAACCATGCCATTCTGAGAACTGAGAGGTTATAAATCAGGGCAGAACTTGTCAGAACGCTTTGAGACTCAGCGGGGACGGGGAGGGGCAAAGATGTTACAGTAAATGGAGTGTCTCATTTGATTTGAAACACAGATAATTAACATTCTCCACTTTTGTAAAACTTGCAAGGAAATATATGAGCAAGGTTAAAATTTGCTCACCAGGAGGAGAAATTCTGCGCAACCTTATCTTTTCCTCATTGTATAATTCTTGATGTGTGGCCAT
>NW_008615598.1:43328-49778 GCF_000691845.1 Merops nubicus | reverse complement strand
CAGGACTTTTATTCTTTAGAGAGGTCTAAGTCTATGAAAATGGAAATGAAGCTTCCTCACACTTGATTGATAAATGTATAAACTGTAGATGTGTGATTTTTTTTTTTTTTTGTTGTTAACAAAATTCTAGGTACTATAAAGGATCAGTAACCACTCCTACATTTAGTGTGGGAATAAAGCAACACTTGCGTTTTAGTAAACCTACCCTTCTGGGGCAGAAAGTTTCTATCTGAAATCTCACACACATTCCCAGGAATTAATCCACCTGCAGGAAGAGTACGCTTTCTTCAGAGATTCACTTTTAGTGTGATTGAGACATCTCCTTTAGGCTTGTTTCCACTGGAAATGAGATATTCATGCATGCATGATATTTTCAAAGCATAGAAAAAGTATTTAAAGTGCACGTGCATGCTGCAACAAATAGGGATCTCCATATCCTCACCTTATATGCATCTTAAAATGAATTAGTTTTGAATGGCTTAAATCATCATTATCTTTTCTCCATTGCACACAATGAGAACTCCCCTCTGCTCCCCAGTCATTGTAAAAGTATGCTAGTAGGCAGAGTAAACTTTCTCCCATTGAGGAATAACAGAAGAAAGAAGGAGGATAAGGTGAAATACTTTCTCTGTCATTTGGGACACTAGAAATCATTGCTCATTATCTTTAAAGAAAATGTAATTAAAAAAAAAGAAAAAAGAAGGAAGATGAAACTATCATTTCATTCTAGTGTAACTGGGGATTCCCTGCTTGTTCTGTAGGTGAATAGAATTTTAAACCAAGAGCAGAAACAAAGGAAAAGCTGCAAGGGCTAGCTTACAGTCTTTGGATGGACAAAAGCCAGTTTAACCTACTTTTCTCAACTGATATGAGAGCTCCATGACTCAAATTTTCTTCCTTCTATTGCGTTGTGAAAATAAGCACTAGGAAACAAAATGTTTTTGAGACCTAGAGCCAACCATCAGTGGGATGCCAAAAGGATAAAATTATCAAGAGTATTGCAAGCTAAAAGTGCCAGAATCCAAACACAGAATATGCCTGTCAGCTCTCTGAGCTTTCACCCTTTTGTTGTCAGGTGTATGAGAGTCACTAACGATCCAGAAACATTTTGACAAGCAGGGAAATACCTACAGCACGAAGTAAAAATAAGGAAGATGCTCGGTGTTGTAGGTAGCCAAACAAGTTGTTTCTTTTCCTTTTTTCTAGACTGAATTTGGTGCAATAGAATCTCCTTGCAGTTCTGGACACAGAGATGCAGTTCCAGGTTGTAAGGCATGGAGGAGTGCCAGTCAGACCTCTCCCTTCCTTGCTGTACTACGTGGGCCATAATGGCGTGTGACATACCAACCATAACCAACAGGAAAATATGGCTACTTCCAGGAATTACTCGATCTCCCAGTGTCCTGAATTATAGGCTCATAAGCATTTCAGGACAAAAGAAGCTGCTTTGACCAGCCAATTGCCTCAGATGTGACCCCTGGGAGTGTAGACTTCCTAGCTGTAATTTATTTAATTTGATGTAATCTGTGTGCTTTGTGAATGAAAACAAATGCACAAAGTACTATAAAAGCACTGCAAACCCCAGCGACTTAAAAAATGACCCTTACATAATTAAGCTCCACGCAGATGAAGGTCCTAAAGAGGGAGGGATACTCAGTCTTCAGATTTATGACCATCAGGAAGCATCTGGTAGGGGAAAACCAGAGAGTTTCTTGTGGGAAGTCTGGGAACATATGCCTTGTGTGTGTAAGGGCAGATGGGGGCAGCAGCAGAGGGGAGAGAGGAGCACATCTTCACGCAGCACACATGGACAGGAACCACATTGTGGCATGGGCGAGTGAGTGGGAAGCTTGTCAGTCCCACTGACCCAGATCCTGTCCACTCTGAGCTTGCAGAGCTGGAGAGCCTTACAGGGCTGTGAAGTGGCCCAGAGATTTCTGCAGCAATGGTAATTTGAAGCTGAGTGGGTTGGGGTGAATACCAAACAGTAGTAGTCAAATGCCTAGGGCATGGCAAGTCCACTGTGAAGGTCACCTGCCAGCCTAAGAGGCAGGTATGGGTCTTACCAAACTAAAAAGATAATTAGAAAAAGCTAATTAGAAAAAGCTGAAGTATCAGCCAGGAAAAACTGAAGGGAATCTAATACTTGGGAAATAAAGACAGAGCCAGAAATTCCACAAATAAAGTTTGAGGGAAACAGGTGTCAAGATAGAAAAACAGTGGTTTTAGGGGGGGAAAAAAAAAATTTTTTTAAAGAAGAAATGTTGAAAAAATATTTAAAAGAACAGCAAACATTCAGAAAATTGTCAATTTCCTGAAAATAAAAATCTCTGTATGTGTATGCCCTTGCAAATATATTTTTTGTTCTCTCTTTTTTTTTTTTTCCTTTTCCCATAGACACCAGAAATGCAGGGTTTAGGACCTGCAAATACAGGCCATAACCTTTGCATCTCTTCTGAAGCAAAGAGCCTTCTTTTTCTCCTTAAAATATTTTGTAGATTCTGACTCTTTCTGCACAGACACTTGCTGATTTTTAGGAATCATCCTAGGAAAATGTCTGTAAGATGTAAAAGTAAAACAAAGGCCATGTGAAAACTAATTCCAAGCCAAGAGAGGCTTTGTCATGGCTGAACATGTTTTGTGTATGAAAACCATTACAGCAAACTCCTGTGTCCTATGTGGAGTTAAATTTCCTTTGTTCCTTCAGTCATTTTTTTTGTTCATTCCTTCTTTTCTTGACCACAAAATAAAGTTGAAATTAAATCATCATCATTTATGTTTAAAACAAGAAATTCATGTTGGGCTGTAAGATTTTTTCTGGGCTTGACTGCATCTCCTTCTGTGTGTGAATCTGTGAATCCTTCCTGCCTTAGAGCCAGATAATATCTAAAGAAAATATAAAGGAAAAATAGTAGACAAACTCAGTATCGTGGATCTGTATTTGCTAGCAAAGACAGCCACCTTTTGTTTGGAAATGGGCAGGATTCAAAATTATAGAATTTTAAGTCATAGGCTCCAGAACTGAAAAAATGCATCAACTCACACACTTTGTCCATGACCTCACTTCAGTGGCACTTTGCTGATCCCTGTGGGTTACATCCTCATCTCTGTCCAGTTACAGAGGATGTCATTAGTTTGTTGCCTTAAATTACAGTTAGGCATTTCAGCATTGAAGCCACATTTGAGGACCAGGTGAAGAGCTGTATGAAGGCCAGCCTGCATAATGCTGCTTTTACATTATGTTTGAACTGAGCCACTTCAGAATTCAGGAAGTTGTAATTGTGTCTTTGATGTGATGGTCCTGCTGCCCATCCTGTTGTCCTTCCCTTTGTGATCATATCTGTTTGTGGGTTATGTCTGTCCTCAAAGGAAAATATTTTCCTTAAGATAAGACAATATTGCTGCACTCATCTGTAGTAATAACAGAGCAAAATACAGGTCATACAGCCTGATTTATGCTATTTCTCTCTATTAGTTATCTCTGTTAGCAGCAAAAATATTTTACTCTTACAGACATCGTAGTCCACAAAGATAATACCAGCAGAATAAGAAAACAGGGAGGTCTGTGCAGATAAAGTTTCAGTCCTTACATATGTTGTTCATCTAAATACATTAAATGTAGGCACTGAATAACATTTAAAAATAAGCATAAATGTAATTTCTGGGGTTTAAAGTGTAATGGCATTTTCATAAAATTAATTAATATATTCCTTTTCAGTGAACATTATAAGTCCTCTGAAATGTATGTTTCACTCTCCACTCTGCTGTTTCTTTTACCTCCTTGTTCTAAGTACCATTTCCCAGTATCTTTGGATTTTTTTTTCTGAGCTGTAATAGTCCACTTATGAACAGAACTGTACAAGTGTATATTGTCAGCTGCTGTCAGGAGGTCAGTTAGTCAAAGACATAGAACTGATTGATTCTTCAAAGCTGGAAATATTTTTAAGTAAATGATTTTTTGGGTAAAACAAAATCTAGTGCTATGCAAATATTTTTGGGGCTTCTATCCTATTTACTGCTGATAATTAGCTTGATGTATATTATTATTATAAAAATAGGTATAGTTGTGGCTTCATTATAAACTGCTTTCAGATCACATTTGCTCAGAATCAAAAGGTGTATTTTTTCCTACTGCCAATCCTTCATGTCCAAGCTGGAATCTAAAAGCCAGGTTGCTTCTTATATCCTTGTCAGACATAACTGTTCTGTGTTTGCAAATTAGGTGACAGTACCATTGCCCATACACAAGGATGGCCTGAGTCCAGCCCCCTGTTCCACACTGTAGCTAGGTTTGCACTGCCAACAGAAGTGAAATGTTTTTTTCAGTCAGAAAAAGCAGGAGCTACTTCTCAAAGACGCACAAGGAGCAGACAGATTTTGGAGGAATGTGACATTTCTACAGAGTTGTTTTGTTACAGCATAACTCCCACGTTAAAAGAAACTGAGGAAAATGTTCAGAACTCTACCTGAAACGGCACATTATACGGGGACTTAGCCCCTTTACTGTTTCTTTTTTCAAAAAACCTGACACCACAAACAAATTCTTTTACTTGAGAGAGGTCTGTTGGAGCATATTACTTGTCCCTGAAGCCTTTTATAGGAAACACAAAGGGTTTCCTCCAAAATGGTTTACAGAATTATTTCTTCACATTTATAATTCAGCCTCTCCTGGAGCACATGTGGAGGAAGGAGGATTGGTGACCTCAACGGGGCTTGCAGTGCTACACCTGCAAGAAACCTTGCACTATCTGGGAGAGGTGTGGAAAGGACTGAGGTTTTAATCTTCAGATTATTGACCAAGTGGACAATAGAAGCCTTAGTTGTTCTCTCACCTTAGTGGCTGTCTCAACTTGTTCACCAGCAGATGAACTTATTCTCTGTGTCAGAGGATAGGGACATGGGGATCACGACATTATCTCAGCTCTCAATATGCTATTAGCTATTGAATTTCACTTCATTCTTGCAGGAGATAGTTTGTGTGCAAGCAAAACGCTCTTTACAGTTTTAGAAGATGTCTGGACTTGGACAGTCAACAACTGCCTTTAACAACATTAACAACCCTAGCTGTGCTAGCACTATTTTGTATCTAAACTTCCGTGTGAAGGTTGGGAGCCACAACTCCTTCCTTAGTATTTTCCTTCTGTCCTGTCTAATATGTTCCCACTAGCATTATGTCTCTAATACCCAGTATTCTCTCCCCATGGTGACACTTAGGCACCACAGTCAGGTCCCTATTCCTTTTTAATGTCTCTTGCTGCAAGGTAACTAACTGCTTCTCTCCTATAGTGTTAAATATTTCTGTTTCTCAGATCTATAAACTTTCACTCATCCCTCTGATAACATCAGTACCAGATTTCATTCCATTCTTTCCCAAATTATATACCTGCTCATTCTCATTATTTCTTTGCATAAACTTTATGAGAGATGTCTTTAGTGCTCTGCTTTCTGCTCCTCAAAAAAGAGGCCTTTCTCTGTGTTTTCCAAGTGAGCTTGTCCACATGATGCAGCACCTGTACATGACCGATCTGCCAGAAAGCCTTATGGCGATGTGGGGAGCATTGCCAGTCTCTATGTTCCTCAGATGTTGAGGGGTGAAATTGCACTGGGACTATGAGCATACACTATTTAGAGCTTTGGACACGTTGCATAAGGAAAGATGATGTATCCCTTAGCTATGCATCTGATACTAGACAAAATTGAGGCCAAAAGTAATGCAAGTTTTATTCTAACAGCAAATGGTAAAGCCCTTGTTTTATAAAACAACAGCAAGTTGTTTTATAAACTTCTAAAAAAAAGTTATTGTTCTTGTAACATAGACAGTAAAATGCAATTCTAAGCTGCAATTAATGGCAAGGCTCCCTCTCAGTTTTTCTGCTATGTTTTAATTCAAAGTACATGCAGGATGTAAGACCGAAAGGACTACTTGCAGGTCAGCATCCTGGTGTTTTCCTTCTGTATTAGACCCTGGATTACTGTAGGTGACCAGTGCTATTGTCTGTTTTCTTGGTTTGTGGACAGCCTTCTATGAACTCATCCTTTTCCATTCACTGGTACGGGTTATGAAAAATCTTTTTTTTTACTCATTTTAGTGCAATTTAGTAATTACATCAGATGTTTATCTTAGATGAGGTATTGATTTCTTTCAAATAATAGTACATCATATGCCACTTAGCACACGTATTTTAAATGCTTGGTGCCATTTGTTCACCAGAAAGTCATACTGCACTAAACCATAGAAGCTTTATGTTCAGAGAATAGTAGCAAAAATTTTTAACGTTTAATCTTGCCATTTTTAGTTTTTTTTGGTCTCTTGTAGAAGGTAAACTTTGTTTGCTGTTCAAGGTCTAATTTCCTACAAGGGTATTGGCTGTGTAATATCTTTCTCTTTCAAGATTTTTTAAAACATTGATTTACATGTATCTTGGAATTAGAGAATCAGAAAATCTTTTA
>NW_008615598.1:0-42956 GCF_000691845.1 Merops nubicus | reverse complement strand
TTCTACAGCCTCATTGTCCTTCTCTGGACCCGCTCCAGAACTTTGGTGTTTATCTTGTAGAGAGGTGCCCAAAACTGAACACAGTATTTGAGTATTTGAGCAGTGCCAAGAACAAGGGCACAATCACTTCCCTGCGGCTGCTGGCCACACTATTTTGATACAAGCCAGGATGCTGTTGGCCTTCTTCATCACCTGGGCACACTGGTGGCTTATATTCCGCTGGCTGTCAGTCAACACTCCCAGATTCATTTCTGCCAGGCAGCTTTCCAGCCACTGCTCCCCAGGCCTGTAGCATTGCATGGAGTTATTTTGATCGAAGTGCAAGACCCAGCACTTGGCCTTGTTGAGCCTCATACTATTGGCCTTGGCCCATTGATCCAGCCTGTCCAGGTTCCTCTGTAGAGCCTTCCTACCCTCAAGCAGATCAACACAGCCACCGAAGTTGATGTCACCTGAAAACTTATTGAGGGTGCTCTCAATCTCCTCATCCAGGTCATTGACAAAGATATTAAATAGTACTGCCCCTAGTCCTGAGCCCTGGGAAACACCACTTGTGACCAGCTGCCACGTGCATTTAACTTCATTCACCACCATTCTTTGGGCCTGGCTATCCAGCTAATTTTTTATCCAGCAAAGGGTACACTCATCCTAGCCATGGGCAGCCAGTTTCTCCAGGAGAATTCTGTGGGAAACAGTGTCAAGGGCTTTACTAAGTTTCAGTTAACAATATCCACAGCCTTTTCCTCATCCATGAGGTGGACTACCTTGTCATAGAAGGAGACCAGTTTAGTCTAGCAGGACCAGCCACGCTGATTGAGCCTGATTGCCTGTTTGTCCTGCACATGTCGTGTGATGATATTCAAGATGATCTGCTGCATAACCTTCCTGGATACCGAGGTCAGACTGACAAGCCTGCAGTTCCCCAGATTATCCTTCCAACCATTCTTGTAGATGGGAATCATGTTTCTTAACCTTCAGTCCACTGGGACCTCCTTGTTAGGCAGAACGGCTGCTAAATGCAGGAAAGTGGTTTGGTGAGCTCTTCCACAAGCTCCGTCAGGACCCTTCAGTGGATTCCATCCAGACCCATAGACTTATGTGTGTCTAAGTGGTGTATCAGGTCACTGACCATTTTGTCTTGGATTATGGGGGCTTCATTCTGCTCCCTCTCTCTGTCTTCCAGCTCAGGGGGCTGGACACCCAGAAAACAACTAGCCCTACTATTAAAGGCTCAGGCAAAGAAGGCATTCAGTATTTCAGCCTTTTCCTCAGCCTTTGTCAAGATGTTTCTTCCTGCACCCATAAAAGGATGGAGATTCTCCTTAGCCCTCCTTTTGTTCCCAATGTATTTATAGAAACATTTTTTTATTGTCTTTTATGGCAGTAACCAGATTCTAGTTCTCATTTTCTCCCTGCTTAACCTCACAATATCCTTCTAGTCCTCCTGAGCTGTCTACCCTTTTTTACAAAGGTCATAAACACTCTATTTTCTCCTGAGTTCCAGCCATAATTCTCTGTTCAGCCAGGCTGGTCTTCTTCCTCTCTGGCTCATCTTTTGGCACATGGGGACGGCCTGATGCTGCACCTTAAAGGTTTCCCTCTTGAAGGATATCCAGCCCCCTTAGACTTCTATGCTGTTCAGGACTGCCTCTCAAGGGATTCCGTCAACCAGGTTCTTAAACAGACCAAGGTCTGCCCAAGGTCCAAGGCAGCAGTTCTCCTGAACCTCCTTGTTACTTCTCTGCTAATCAGAACCCCTATGATTTCATGACTGCTATGCCCAAGGCGACCTCCAAACTTCCTATCACCTACAAGTCCTTCTCTGTTCACAAAAAAAAGGTCCATCAGGGTGCCTTCCCTTTCTGGTCAACTCACCAGCTCTGTCAAGGAGTTCTCTTCCACACACTGTGGAAACTTTATAGAGTATTTCCTCTCTGTTGTATTCTGTTTCCTGCAGAACGAGGGCTGGTGACCGTGAGACTTCTCCCAGCTGATTGTAAAATATTTAATCTGCTTTTTCATCCTGGTTGTGTGGTCTATAACAGAATCCTACCATGGTAGCTACTTTGTTGGCCTTCCCCTTGATTCTTGCCTAGAAACTTTTGACCATTTCATTATCATTGTCAAGCTCTTGATAGTTAAAACACTCCCTAATGTAAGGGGCCACCCCTAATTCCTATGTGACTGTTCTCAGGTGCTTCCATGGTTTCAAAAAAATCAATAACTCTTTTGTCTTTGCTGCCGCACATGGATCTCCATCTTCTGCCTCCACCAAAATGGCAGACTGAAGGATGTCGCTATCCCACCACCCTTGAAACATTGGTGTGCCATCTCCAGGCTTATCTCAGAGTGAGGCTGGTTTTATCTTTCCCTTTTCAAATCTGGGTTAGAGGTCTTTCACTGAGCCCTGCTAAATCCTATGCAAAGATCCTTTCCCCTGTTTGTGACAGAGGTACCCTTTCTGTCACCAGCAGATCTAGTGTCATGTAGACCAAGCCATTATGAAAACTCCCAGAATTCTACTGGTAACATCAGGGTCAAAGCAAGGTACTGATCTGATGGCTCTTCCTGTTTCTTTCCTAATCATTTCCTGTGACTGGAAGGATAGAGGAGAGCACTACTTGTGTTCATGATCCCTTAAACAGCTGTCCCAAGGCCCTTAAGTCATTCTTGATTGCCCTTGGACTATTGCAACCTATCACTGTTACCTGAAAAATCAATACTGGATCTGAGGGCCATAACAGGGTAGGAAGTTTCTTATCACATCTTTAACCCAGGCTCCAGAGAGGCAGCAGACTTAAAATAGCTGTGAAATAACTTGAGATAACCTTGAACTGATGTGATTTTATGTGAACTAGGAATCATTCTAATTGGTCTAGTTGGATCCTACTGCAAATCGTTTCTAGTACTGGAAGCATCTTAACCCTCTTTCTGTCTCTGAACATCTGATCCAGCATTCCCAAGACATTCATACCTAAATTTTCCAAGCCTGTGGATTTCAAGATACTTATTTCTAACAGACATTGTATTTGACACTTCCCCTTGTTGCCTGTGGAAAGTCCACTGTCAATCTGAGTTTAAACCTGATAAACCTGTTTCTTTCTAAATGCAGAACAGAAAGTTTTATTGTCTGGATTTATATTTGTTGATAATTCTTCATTCTTATTAATTACTTTATCATTTGCATCTACTAAAGAGCTAAACTATTGTTATATTTTTGAACTGTAATCAAATAATAACCAGTCCTCCTCCTTACCCCGATTACTCCAGAAAGAAATATTTATAACATTTCTCATGAGTATCTAAGATCTACTAAACAGTGATGTCTAGATATTTATTCTTTGACTTTGTTTTCTGTTTTCACCTTAGTATCACACTGATATGTTTTTAGACAAATATGTCCTTTACTTTGTGAACGATGATCCTCCTTTATTTACAGTGTTAGTCTTTCAAGCATTGTGATGCTATCCTATGTTTTCTTATTTAAGTATTTTATTACCACAGTTTTCTAAAATCTTTCTAGTTTGGAAAATAAGTTGTTTTTTTTTTTGTTTTTTTTTTTTTTTTTTGTGGCAAAATATCTGTAACAGGTGTTGAATAATTTTATTCCTCTCTAGACTATCTGTTCTACACCATACTGAATATGATTGGGTCAATTATGCCCTTGATTACCCAATAATCAGGGGCTGTTCCCAATGGGTTGGTTAGAAATGGCTACCCTGTCTCATGTGCAGGGAATAAGGTTTGACTGTGTGAACTCAACCCCTCATCCAAGGCCATAGAAAGGCCATGGTCCACGTTTTTCCTAGTCTCTGTCCCTACGTTCCCATCTGTAAAATGGATATAATGTCATAATGGGATAATGAAATTTCTTTTCATTACAGGCCATTGATGAATATATGCTGAAGACTGGGCAAGCTGTCCAGTTAGGCCAACATGTACTGAAAAGTGACAATGTCAGCATAGAATTAGAAAAATACTTGAATGTGAAGAGCACTTTTTATTGTTTATGTTATCCTGAACAAATAGCTATACGGCTGTATCAAGTCTCTGTCTTACATGGTTTGTTACATCTGTGAAAGTGTGTTCCTTGTTTGGATATGCTATGTTTACTTTGTGCTTAAACGTATGTTTTAATAAATTTGCAGATCAACAGTATAAGTGGTGAGTGGCAGCCTGACTCTCCTATCCTGTGCATTTAAGTTGGAAAAAATTTCACTAAAGCACACACAGTTTATCTTGTTTAAAAACGATGTTTTGTAGGAAAATGAAGCTCTCCAGAGCTTGCATTACTGTTTGCAAAACAAGCACTTCTTTTTTCTCTTTATACATGTAATTTCATCCCATGTACTAGTTTTTTTTTTTTTAATTTTATTTTATCCCATTTTCTTGTTTTTTTTTTTTTTTTTTTTTTTTTTTAGGAGTAGAATGGAAAAGGCAGGAAATTGTCTGATTACAAGATCAACAAGAATACATGTAGTGCAGTGCCATTAGAAAGGCTTGAACATAAAAACTTAAGGACTAGCCAGTGAAAAGGACGAACATTTAGGAAATATTATTAGTCAGCCCTTGGAAAGTCCTGCAGAGATATCACAGGCCTCTCAGCAGAGGTAACTCCCAACATGTCTCACTGTGGAACAGTGTGATGTTTTCTCTCGCCCACCCTATCTTGCTTTATTATTTTTTCTATACTTCCAAGACAACTGTAATTGCAGTTAATCTATTGTATGAGGTGTGGTATTTGGGGGTGAGATTGTTTCTATTTTGGGCACTGTGCATTACTAACTCATCATTTATTTGTTGTTGATCCAAAAATCCTCTCACCACACCCATATTTTGATGAAGTAATGGCAGCTCAGATGTCCTCAGTAGGCAAAATGAGTCTGTGATGCACAGATTTAGAATGATGGGTTTTGTCTGTGTTTACAGAAACATCTGAAAGGACAATGGGAAGGAAAGGCTCAAGTGCTACTGCTTAAGTGGAAGGAGTGGGAGAGAGGGAGGGAGAGAGGTCATTATCTCTTCTGCTGGACTCAGATCTCTGTCCTTTGCTGTGCTGCCACTGGGCTCTGGTACAATCGAGGTCTTACCCCATGAATAGGTAAGACCCAATTCTTTGGCACTCTTTCATTATGGTTATCTTGAAGAAAAATGGTCCTTCAATACATCTGTGTATGAAGGAAGTTTGTTTTGAAAAGTGTTGAACATTGCTTGAGTCTTCAGTGAGTATTTAAAAAAACCAGTGAGTTTGTGACTGGAAGAGACAAGTTCCTTATGTAATTTGAGACAAATATCTTGTCATTTGAAGCTTTTTATGCTTTTTAGTTTACCACAGGATGCTACAAGAAATTTCTTTCAGTGACTAGGAGCACATTCAAGACAAAGCCAGGGCTTAGCAGGTGTTTGCCACATGCTGTTGTGATGACTAGGATTAGTTGGGTAACAGTGAGCAAACATCTGTCTTGTGTTATTCATACAGACTTTGTTTCAATTCATATCAATGTTCCTATCAGTATGTGACGGTTGATTTGGTTCTCCAAAGTTCAGGACGAGGGCTGGTGGTAAGGTATCCAGTAAATGTATCTTTCTATGCAGCGATGCAGTTTCTCCTCAACAGTGATGACAGGACTTCCCAGGTCATCTGAACATGAATAAATGGAAATTTTCCCAATCAGCATGTGTGAGGGTTGTTTCCTAAAACTTTTTAATTCAGGCTATACAAAGAAAACAAATCTTCAGAACATACATTACCCAAAAGCAGAGTTTACCATAGTAAACTCCAATGGGAAATTAGAATATCAGGAAACAATGTTTATTTTCTAATGTTTTGCCAGCTGTAGAACAAAGTCCAATAAGCAGAACAGACCTGGCCTGTTTGGTTGTTTCCTCTCTTGTGGCCAGATTTCTCTTGCTGGTCCTCTCCCAGTCCTCTTTTAGACTATTTATTCTCCCCTGCATACTGACTGGCAAACAGAATCCAGGCAAGGAAAATATGTAGGAGACATTTCCTAATGCTTCATTGGCCTTTAGAAAGGAAAAAAAAGATTTGAGGTTACAAAGAGTGTAAATCTGTTATTTATGTAGCAAAGAGCAGCATGATGCAGAAAAGGTAATTAACCCTCAGAAAAAGTTTCCATATCCCAAAAAAAAAAAAAAAATGCACCACTGTCAGGATGAGGATGTGACTCCATTTTCACAGACTTTCTTCTCTGGCTCTTTCCATGCCTTATTTCAGTGTTTTTTTTTCAGCAGTATGCTCTGGAGTCTGCTTTTCAGGATGTGTTGAGAAAACAAAGGAGATTGACTATTGGGCCTTTGTTTACTTAGTTGGTATTTTATTGTCCTAGGACATAACTCAAGATTTTAAAATAAACTCGTTGTTCTGAATTAAGATGAAAGGGTGAAATCTGAAAAGTGTACAAAGCCAGTCAGAAAAATTTACTGTTATCAATCAAAACTTTTCTACTATTTTAAATAATTTTGTTTCATTTTGTCTTTCCACACAACCAAGGTGAGGAAGTAAAAAAAAAAAATCTCTGTACAACTGCAGGAGGTCTCTTTCTCACAAACCTTGTTTACTGGGAAGAACTTCAACTTCCCTAACATCTGCTCTAAAGGACAACATGACAAGATGCAATCGGTTGAAGAGACTTTTGAAGTGCATAAAGGGTAATATCTTGATAAAGATAATGGATTGGCCAACCACGGGTAAGCACAGTTAGATCTCTTATTCAGTAACACAGAAGATGTGTTTGGGAACATGATAATCAATGTTAGCCTTGCCTGTAGCAGCTGTGAATCTGAAGGGAGTGAGGAAAGGCAGTAGCAGACTTCATTTCATTCAGAAGACTGTATATGTCTCAGTCACAAGACACCTCTGAAGGGCAAAGGAGATAAAGGACTACATCATCCAAGCTTTTTTTCTTATACTCAGGAAAAAACAGGTGTATCAGGAACAAAATGCAAAGTCATGCATTGCCAGTCACACCTGGGAAGGCAGGGCCTCTAGCCTTAGCAACAGTGCGTGGTGGTTACAGACTGCCTGGGCAGCAGCTTTGAATATGTCTGTAGGGCTCTGGGAGCAACAGTGAGCTGCACAGGAGTAGGCCACCTGTGGGGCTGTCAGCTGTGAAGACCAGCACCATGCAGCTCTATACAAGCAATGGCACAGCCAGGAGATGGATTGAAGTGATTATTCCTCTCAACTTGGCATGTCCTGGACCTCACCTGGACACTGTGTCTTCTAGTTTGGTCTTCCAAGTCTGAGGTAGACACTGCCAAACTGGAATGAGCTCAGCAGAGGACCACCAGGATTCTCAGAGGCTGGAGCACCTGCCCTGGGAAGGAAGCCTGAGAGATGAGGCTGCTTTGGTATGGAAAACACTGAGAGCAGCCTTCCCTTACTTATAGGCAGGTTACTGAGAAGATGAGGCCAGGATCTCTGCAGAAATGTGTAGTGGCAGGATAGGAGACAACGGGCATAAGTTGAAGCAAAAGAAGTTGAGACTGGTTATAATGGGAAAATGTGGTCCAGAGTCCAGAATGGATAATGGGAAAATGTGGTCCAGAATGTATAAGGTTATCCAGGCTGTTTGCTTTTGCAACCTTGGAGCTTTTCAAGACCAGGCCTCCACAGTGATGCTGCTTTTAACAGGTTCCTGCACTGGAGACCTTGATATTCTTTACAACCTGCATATGATTCTATCAGTTTTCTGCTCACTGTTATCCTAACAGACAAAGAGTTCAGTATTTTAAACAGAGAAACCATAAAGAAAATATCAGATGAAGATTTTTCAACGTTTCTTATTTTTTCCCTACTTTTTTTTTTCCCCAGATGAGTGTGATAACCTGGTTTTGAAGGCTTCATTTTCTGAAAGATAAAATGCTTTGTTGAAATATAGCTAACCACCTCTACTTGGGCAATTGTATTTAATCTTTAATATCCTTTAATTAAATGAAAGGTTCAGGATGACATTGGGTCAGTGTGAAGGAAAGGCTTCAGTAGGAAAAAGATCTTTGTGGTAGGTGTTCTGTTGTCAGGCTTCCTTCTCCTGCACTTGCATTGCTAAAGCCCATACTTGTTAGCCTGCCAGTCACGCTGAGTTCTCAACTCCGCTTTGCCATACAGCAGAAGATGAGAGTGGTTGGAAACTAATGGGAGTTTTGTTTATGGGCAACCCTTGGTTCTACTCTAATTTTTTAATATCAGATCATGATTTAAATTGTCTGTACATCTAAAGAGATGAACCGTCCTAGCTGTTGAACACTGGAGACTGAGAAAGAAAGTAACTTATATCGCTTTGAGTAATGTTGACAGAAATTCAGTGTATTTTTTAATACTTTGGTATTTAGTACCTTTTACCTTCTCTGAAAATTAATCAGATGAATACACATTGTCACTTTTGTGAATATTCTCAGTCATGTGCAAGTTAGGCCAAATTAGATATTTTTTAGCATTTTATCCAGAACAAGTCATGAGCAAATTGTAAATGTTGTTCATTAAACAAGTAGATGGGCAAGAAAAATATGTAGCAAAGGAGTCAAACTAGGTGACATAACACTCATTGCAAATGAGATTTTTTTACATAATCAGAGTGTTTAGAAATGACCCAGCCTTACGAGCTGTTGTAGGTATATCTCAATGTAGTTTGAAATCCCCTTCCCCACTTCAGCTACTGGGTTATAATGGACAGATCTTTAGTGGCAGAATAGGCAACAAGAAATAAGAGTGATAAACTTTTATACCAAAAAGCCAGTTGCTTTGAAAATTATTTTTTTTTTTTCTCTAAAGGCTAGTAAGGATTCGGTTATTTAGTCAGGGACCTGACAATGACAATAATGAATGATTTGGTAAGAATGAGCAGTAGCTTTCATGCATAAATATTTTCAAAGGCTTGTCAAAATTGTAAACTTTCTTCAAGAAAATATTTGGCCAAAGATGTTATATAGAACCTGCAGCACATACGCAATCTGGTGATGGGTAGTTGTAAGTGAGAACAGATTTTTAGGACAAGTCTGTAATCAAAAGTGGAGACATCAGAAATTTATAATGTTTAAATAGGCCAATGAATCAATAATTCTGTATTGCAGTTTTGATTCCATTCAGTGCTGAATCCTTGTGATTAGGAAATAAAGCACATTGAAATTAACATTAAAGCCTCTTGTACTCAGCATGAGTCATATCATCTGCATGGAATTCATAACAGTCATAGGAAAACTAAAATACTTCATAACATAAGCAAATCAAACAGAAATGATTTTGAAAGAACCATTTATTTCCAGAAAACTTTAAGGTCTTAAACTTTTCTGAAATTTCCTGTAAGTATTTGAGAGAGTGTTATTTGTATATTATCTATTTATTTTCTCATGTTAGTCTTACAGTTTCAGGTGTATTCCATAAAAACACAACCTTCTGCTTATTTAAATCTTCATAAATTTAAATCTACATAGGCAGAACCATAGAATCGTTTTGACTGGAAGAGACACTTAAAATCATCAAGTCCAACCATTAAATCAGCACTGCCAGGTCACCACTAAATCATGTTCTTCAGCACCACATCTACACATCATTTAAATCTCTCCAGGGGTGGGGACTGCACCACTACTCTGGGCAGCCTGTTCCAGGCCTTCACATTCCTTTCAGTGAAAAATTTTTCCTCATGTCCAGGCTAAATCTCCCCTGGCACAACTTGAGGCCATTTCCTCTTGTCTTATTGCCTGTTACTTGACAGAACAGACAGACCCCCACCTCCCTACAACCTCTTTTCAGGTAGTCGTAGAGAGTAGTAAGTTCTCCCCTCAGCCTCCTTTTCTCCAGGCTGAACAATTCCAGGTCTCTCTGCTGCCCCTTGTAAGACTTGTGCTCTATAGGGTGCTAAAGGCATGGAAATTTAGCTCAGGCTTTCTTTATTCATGATCCTAAATTACTCTAGTTACCACACACCATCATCAACCATTCATCCTGGAAGTTGTATTATTTATCACTGATACTTTTTTTTTTGACATTACTTATTTGAAGTCATAATATACAAATATGGAAAAGACAGTAATGCCAACTAACTGTTGCCTTACCATCTTTTTTTCTAGTTAGCAAATACATGTACCTTAAAATCCTGCTTTGTTATAGTATCAAGAAAAGAGAAACCAGCCCAACAAGAAGTAGAACACAGCCCTCTTGATGGTTCAGCTGCTGATATGCTGAGACTGTTTTGTGTCTTGCCTCTCATATGTCTGTAACTTTGTTCTTTCCTCTCCCCCTCTTGACTCACACAGCAAGAGCACGGTTTGCTTTCTTGTTAAAGGATTGTACAGTTCCCAGCATAATGGGTCTTTGGTCCATGGCTGGGGCTCCTAAACCTTGTGGTAATAAAAGTGAAAAGAGATGTTTGTAATCAGAGAAACTGTGTGGTGTTTTTGAGACAAATATATCTGGACCACATGCAGAAGTTTCTGTCTTTGTTCCAAACAAGTGGTACATATAAATAAATAGTAATTGCACTGAAGTCTGCTGTATATATAAAGAATAATTCCATTCAAATCCATGAATTTATACCAATGTAAAACATTTTATTTACATTCTCCTTCTTTGGTGTACACCTAAAATACTGAGCATATTCTGCCACATCTTTTCCACAAAAAAGGCCAGAAAAAAATCCCCCTCAGATTTTAAATTGGATCACAAGCTCATAAATCAGCCTACCTTGGAAGAATTAACAAACTGTTCCACTAATATGTATTGTTTAGAACAATCAGTCTCTGTAATCTCCATTGTCTGTCATAGATACATGCCAGCTATTATTTTTTATTACATGATAAAATAGTTGTGATGAGCCATTTTGCTTCAGAAAACATGTGGACAATGGTTTTGTGTTGATTAGTGATGATTGCTTTTTATGGTTGTCTTCACAGGTTGGTGATTTTTTTTGCTTTAATCTCAAAAGACACAGCAGTTATTTTGATTTCTTACCTTTATCTTAATCATCTGATGCGCCCAGTTATCCAGATTCTGGAGGCTTGCAATTTTTGGTGAAGAAAGCAAGGGACACTTAATCCTGGATGTATGTACCCAAGAAAATGTCTCAGTTGAATTAATTGAATGCAACTATTTCAAGATCAAGTTGAACCTCTGCTTTTTAGTCAGGGAAAAGAGTGATATGCGTATTTTTTAAGTCCTCTCACAAGTCATAGGAAAGGTAGTCAACAAAATCAGATGCAATAGTGGTTTTTATTTTTTTTTTTTTTTCTTTCTTGGTGTCTTTCACTGTTTCACTTGCAGTACATGTGGTCAAAGGCATTCTACTGTATTTGAGCCCTCCAGCTTCCTTGAGCTTCTTTGAGAAGGTATTAAAATATCTGAAGAAGTCTTTTGCTCCTGGAAACTTCTGTACCAACAGTGCTAAGAGGCGGATGTTTCAGAAATCCACAAAACAGAAGTAGCTCTCAACTTTGCATGAGAAGATGCCAGAGCAGACAATAGTCAATTTTTTCCCTTTGCAGCAAACACACACAATCATCAATTATCAAACTGGCAGTATCAATTATTTTAATAAACTTCCAGTATTCTCAGGGTCTTTCCCTGTTTTAAGCAGTAGCTTTACAACTAGAAGTACCTAGGAGGTTCAGCTTCAGTTATGCTCTGTTGTTATCTTAGGCTGAATGAGACCCTGCAATCCTCTTCTCTGACTCCAGCCACTAAAAGCACTTTGTAGCTTCTGCCAGTTTATATAGATTACTATTTAGCTCCTTAAAATAACAAATCTTTGATAACTCTAATTTTAACTGGGGTTTTAGACAGGGATGTAAGAGTATTGGGCAGAAAAGGTTGTGAAAGGTATGCCTTAAATATAGCACACGTGCATACTGACTTTCTGCTAGGCTATCAAACCATCATTACTGAAATCTAGGTCAGCATATGACAGCAAATTTAGCTCTTGTTTTCTGGCTTTTCTGTTCAGTGTATCTGAAAGCAGTGAGAGACGTGCATTAACAAATTACCTGCAGAAACTGTGCTCACCTACTAATGTCTGGACACTGGTGCAAAATATCAGCCTACCTAAGGGATTTTGGAGGACGTTCGGACACTCTATGGCTCAGGGATCAGGTAACAAACTAATTGAGGGCTACCATTACACTTACACTAACAAGGCCTTGGACTGAATTTTAGGACTCAGACGGTGCGTTACAAACAGACATTATTCTGGGAGTTATTTTAGCTAACTCATACTTGCTACTTTCTTACTGAAAACAAGGGACAATTTTCTCTACCAGCAATAATTTACAGCTTCCCTGAATCACTGACCTTTATTTCAATCCCAAAGGAGGGAACAAGGATGTTTACTAATATCCAGTAGTCTAAAAAGTTAGTTATTCTTTCTAACTCCTTTCCATAGAAAGAAATTGTCTTCCTTCCTTCCTTCCTTCCTTCCTTCCTTCCTTCCTTCCTTCCTTCCTTCCTTCCTTCCTTCCTTCCTTCCTTCCTTCCTTCCTTCTCTTTCTCTCTTTCTTTCTTCTCTTTCTCTCTTTCTTTCTTCTCTTTCTCTCTTTCTTTCTCTATTCCTTTCTCTCTTGCTTCTCTCTGTCTTTCACCTCTGACTTAATATCTGTGTATGGAAATAGAGATTAAACAATTTTAATTTGTTCATTTTAGTATCTGAAACACTGTAACATCCTCTTACTTCCTATCTTTTACAAAGAAAACCCGTAAGAGTAACTGAAGGACATGTCTAGATTGCTGTCAGATGACAGAACATGCTTCTTCCCTTTTCAGGGCATCCAGGTTTCATACTTGGAAACTGTAGACTGGAGGGAGGTGGCACAAATAAGATTGCACTGGGAATCCACCTGGTCTTGGGAGCTGGAAGTGTTCTGGCTCTGAGTCATGCTGTTGTAAATCATACTGGTATTTGTGTGTGAAAAACTCACATTTGCGCATACAAACCCGCTTTACAGGCATTTCCTAGGCTCTGCTTTTTGCAGACGTTTTCCATTGACCATTGCTTCAAGATTTTTTTTCTCAAAGTTGAACTCTAAATCAATATTACCCACTGATACTGTTGTGATAAGATTTTTGGGTAGCCAAAGATTAGAGTGACAGCAGCATGGACAGTCCAGCAGACTTCAATGAACTGGAAAAGAAGTAGGTAATAATATGAATTAAGAAATTATTTTATCCTGTAAGAGCAATAGCATTCACAGTGTTTGCGGAGATTGCCATTCAGTAAGGCTTGCAGTTCAACACAAATTCAGTTTCAGAGCTGATCAACTTTTAAAGTTGTTTATTGCTATTCATACCATTGTTATGCCACATGAATTCCCTTTCATCTCTCTAGATTCATGTTTTGGATACACTTTCTCCTGGATATGTTTCAAAGCCAGTAAGCCAAGGGCTTGTAGTGCTGAAGAGGTTAGTCATAGCTTGGTCCAACTTCTGAACAATGATTAAACTTATGATTTCTGAAATGTTTATGTGAGCTGTGTCTTGTATTGTTTATTGCTGTTGTTGACACTAACACGTATGGTCCAGATGACAGAATAAGATCTGCATTTGAGATTATGTGGTGTATTGTAAACTCAGCTTTGCAGATGTACTTCTAACTAATCAAAGACAGAGGAATTGCTTTGAGTCACATGCTGGAAAGTTAATAGGGATGTTTAACGCAACTCTTCCATTTCCAACTTGGAGAAGTTGACAGACACAAATAACTGGAGGCTTAGTGAAACATTTCTGAAGCTACTAACAGGCTCCTTCCTTTGGAAAACCTTAAGTGCAGCTGAAAGAGAACTTTACAAATTATTTACAAAATAAAATAGTAATTAATACCTGCTGGTGGGAGCAGACTTAATAAATACTGAGTGTTCTGAAAAGTGACCTAAACCAATTCCCTCACAAGAGTCCGATGAAATACAATAAATATGTGACTACTCCCATGTTGCAGCTGAGGAAAAAGATGTAGACTTTCATATCATGGGGACATGACTAAGCCTGGAGCTCTGTTACCATAATTTCCCTCTCAGTCTATAGGGACAGCTAGATTCTTCCAAAAATTTTGTCACTTGTCTAGGGGCCAAACTACACACTTGTCCAAAGAGAAGCACCCTTTACTCCCATTGACTTCTGAAAAAACTGTGGTCTGAACCAAGTATCTTGGATTTGTGTTAAAAACACCTGGGAAGCTGGATTTTAGCACTTGTTTAGGTGTCTAAACTTGTAGTTAGAAGCTGGCATCAGACAAGCAAGTCATTTTTAGTAAAAGCCTGTCACAATTTATTGGCAGAATTAGAATGTAGTACTTCCCTTCAGCCAAGAGGGCCTCAGGGTAGGAAAGAATATTTGAGTCTGTTACTGAGTTGTGACTGCTTCTCTATGTCCAATTCACAACACACTTTCTGCTGATACTGCCTTCCTTGGCATTAACATTCATTTGCAGTTTTATTTTTATTAAATTTTAAATTTTATTTACGTGATCAAAGCAATCTTATTAGCCAACCATGAATGGAATCAAAGCAGATCATGGTCTTCTGAATGATGATAAAGTATAATTTCATCTGGGTCTATAGTAACAACAACAACAACCACCTCCACCACCACCAGTGTCAGAGTAGTATGTACCTCAGCTGGTACAGCAGACTGGGAATCTTTCAAGTCACTCTGAATCTATTCTATGGACCTTCATGATTTTACTTGGTTTGAAATAGCTCAATCAATAGCTGCATATCTCTAGGAAATAAATAATTTTTAGGATGAATGTGGTGAGACAGGTATTGGTTTTCTCTGAGAAGTACCGACAAAGAAGTAGACTGGATTTCTGGGAAAGATTAGGATCTGCATTCTGGAGTGGTTGTTATGCCAGACACGAGATATTTCATCCCTAGTTTCCTGTGCAGCTTGTCTTTGTTCTTATCTTTGTTGGGTGGCTGCTGGATGTCCTCTGCATAGGCAGGTGACCTGTGCCCATCTCCTTTTATTTGCTATTTCTATAGACAGGGAACTGTTTAAACTTCTTGTTACACTGAGCTGAATGTTCTACAAATCACAATTTCATTAGGGTTCTCTGTCCTTTTATTGTCCTCCTGTAAATGATTTATCTGTGATAACATCTGATGTAATTTAACACAAAGAACATCACATCTTTTTAAAGTAAAATATTTAATCTCTTAGCTGTACTAAGTGCTTTGCACAGAAGAAATGCTTCCTGTTTTCTACTTATCTTTCAGCTCTTTCTAGAAGTGATATACTTTCAATGTCAAGGCTTTTTTAATGAGCAAAGTGGTCTGTATGCCTTTGTTCTGGTGTTACGATAGTCTTTTTATGATGGCATACAATGTGAGTAATTTTTGTTTATAAACTACATTGCTTTTCAATAAATTGCAAATGCAGTTTGTACAGAAATAAACCACAGCCTAATTACCTACAAATGTGGTGCAGCCCTGTCTCTTATGGTTTTTGTTATTTCTGCAGTATTGATAAACCATTAAGAAACAAAAAGGAGCACTGTTTTTTCTTAATAGTTAACACAAGTTTTACATGTGTTTATGTGAAAAGAAGTAGGTGTTATGAATGATCAAACAAAATAAATCTCAGTAGCCAAAGATCCAAAAGCCAAATGTATACTTTGTCCACACTCAAACTTTTGACTTATGAATGTTTTAATATTACTCAGAAATCACCAAACATCTCCAGGTGCTAATATATTTATGAAATTTAATTTCACCACAGTAAACACAGCAATAACAGCTTCATTTGGATTTCATCTCTATTGTTTGAAATATGACCTTGTAAAACTGGGTCACATTTCACCATTTGTATTTACAGATCTTCCCCTGTAATATAAAATTGAATTATACAATCAGGCTACGTGAAACACATTGTTTTAGTACCAAAACATTTCTCTAATCTCCTTTGCTGTTTAGTATGATTCATCTGGTAAATATTTACAAGTTTGTTTCCAAAAGCAAGAAATTTAAATGAGGTAGGAAACACAAACAAGATAAAAGTCAGGAAAGTATTTTTTCTTGGCTACACACTGATTGGCTTCAGAAGCTGATGAGTGTTGCAACATAGCAGTTGCACAGAGGTAGGGGTACCCTTTACCTTTTCTCCACAACAGGTACCACCGTACATACCAGACTTTTGTGTGTCAGCTCATCTTTACGCCTAACCAAATTCTATAGCAGCTCTTTGTAGCTACAGTAGGACAGCAAAGCTCAGATGTTGCACCAAACTTCTCCATCATTTAAGTTCAAATACACTGACCTTTTAAAGGACAGTTTGTCCTCCTGTCTCAAGCCTTGTGTAGTGATTTTTTAATCAAGTTGTCTGGAAAAGAGTTTTATTTATTCATGTTTATGTTTGAGTTCTATCACTTTTCATTAAGATTGCATTGTGATAGTTTTAACAAGACTTGTTTTCGTGCAGAAGTTACTTATTGTGTTGAAAATCTAGCCAGAAGTATCCGCTGAGATTCTTCTGAAAGAGAACAGGAGAAACTTCCATCATGATAACACATCATGTAGGATATAAACAAGCTCTAAAGAGAGGGACTGGCCAAGAGGATAAAACTGAGCAGACTTTCTGAAAGAGACAGAAACTGGATGTGAAATAAACAGGAGAAGCACTTAGAGAACTGCAGAAAGGCCTTGTTGGGACTGGAAGAGTATGGAAGCCTTTCACTGAAATGGGGATGTGGCTGGACACAGCTGGGTGAACTTTGGTTATAAATACTTATTTGACTCAAAGGTGCAAACTTGAGTCTGACTCACCCCCTTGTTGCTCCTTATGGCAAAGCATTTTACAAGTAAAACTTTATCTGCAGAAGTATCATTGAAGAAGGAATCCATCATTGTGTAGTGGATTTGCCCATGCTGTCATATAGGAAACATATGTAGACCCATTTTGAAAAATCTTCATTTGATTAAGGCTAGTGCAAACAAAGGAATGATGATGACAAAAGCATATAAATTACTCAGTCAATCCCACTGAATTCTGCACAGTGTAGCTTCAAGACTCTGACAATGACCATTACTAAATAAGCAAATGACATAGCATCAACAATACACGTATGTTTTAAAATGGAATAATTGACAGTAATTAATACTGGTAAAATGGCTAAAATCTGTAATTTTATTTTATTTTTTATCTTACAGGAGAAACACTGACTCCTGGAGCATCCTGCAGCCTTTTATTTTCTGTGCCTCCCTGGGTACTAAACTATAGCTTTTAATGGGAAATTCACAGTGACCATCACAGCCTTTTAGCTACCGTGCCCTGCTCTGCTGTTTCTTGGGAAGGGTATGTGATGCAAAGTTTCTTCTTCACAAGTATGTTGAGTTCCTGTAACACTACTCTTACATTTTATTTGAAACTCACAGCACCACTTGATCTATTTTTACACTATTAACTAGTCTCTTCAACCTAGTTTTTTGAAGGTCCGTCTCTGCTGCTCCACCCCACTATATGGGCAGAGTAGCTTTTGAAGGACTGAACCTTCAAGCCTGCAGGTTCGGTTTGTACAACTTGCTCAGCCAAGTGGCTTGGCTTGTATATGTTTTTCTTCTTGACAGTCTGCTGGAGTTAGTGTCTGGGGTGCAATGCTAGGCTGTTTGTTTAGTTTAAGGCTGGTTATTTTCTTGGTTTGTTTTACTTAAGTCATTTTGTCTGACAAAGTAACAACATGGTAGCGAGTGATTTTTCAGGCAGAAACAGCTGCCTGATGTCACTTTACAGGGTGGCTAATTCTCTAAAAAGGATCCCAGCCGCCCTGGTGCTGGACGCTGTGATAACGAAATTTCTTCTAAATTGCTAGATGCACAACCACAAACACAGAGGTATGCAGATAGCCATCAGCTTCCTTCTAATACAAAACTAAATATCCTTCCATCTCCACTCCAGCAACCTCTTCATTCTTCTCTTTTCACTCAAAGCGAAGAGGAAAAGTTAACTGTCTTTAGACTTTTTGCCAAGGAACACCTGGGTCAACGGCTATGTAAACTAATGGATCCAGGAGATCTCTGTATGCAGTCATCAGTGTTAGACCAAACAAGCTCTAGGCTCTTAAAACTCATACATACACACTTCAGGTCCAGCAACAGGTGAGCTCTTGGGTGAAAGCCTCAGACAGAAATAGATCAGATTTAATGTCTGCCATGAGCTTACAGAATCCTCCATATCTGTCTTGGTTTAAGTATAGTTTAGGTGTAGCTGATGCTCCTATAGCAATAGACTAAATGACATCTCTTTCAGTCATGTTATCTAGGGTTCCTCTTTGACGTTTAAAGAAGTTATCCCAGGAAAGCTGGTGGGAAAGTGTTCTTACAGTGATCTCTTGGTATCTGTTTTTTCAAGTATCTAGTATTTTCTTGAGCCCACTGAAAACTGCTACATTCCAGCACTTTGAGGTTACCAATACTGTCTCAACTCGGTCTGGAGTACAAGTGTTGTTATTTTTTTCTTATTCTCTTACACAATCACATTAAAGCACGTACAGGTATAATATATGTTGACAGTAGTCTCAGAGGTAAAGGTTTGCTGACCTGGGATGTCTTCCTAGTGTTATGGCTCTCAAATAATTGGCACTGAATTGAATGAGACAATATGGGCAGAAAGAAGTAAATATACACATTCCTTGTACAGAGAAATCCAGGGGGATACCCTTGAACTTGATTTTTCTGTAAGCAGGAGTAGCTAAGAAGATAAAATAAGTGCAAAGAATATCACATGCTCCCCAAGATACTGCATGCTCCCATGAAGAGACCTGAAAGGAGCAGGCAGGCTACATTTAGGGTTCACTTGAAAGTATAAGTGTGGGAAATCTGGCAAATAGTCCATAAAGGTGGAGCTGCTGTGGGTACAGGAGTGGAGGCACACTAGTGACAGAGGAAGAAAGACAGGCTCCAACATCCCATGGTGAAAGAGAAAGCCCATTTAGATACCAAATATGAAAAAATAGACTTAATTATATCTAGAGCTGTATGAGTTCAGTGAGAGGAAAGACAGATTACTTTGGTCATTGTGCTTGGATGGTGGGCAGGTCACATCACCCAGGTTTTAAGAAATTCTCAGGAGTTAATTTCTAGCTATGTTATTATCATTAAATGACACCAGCTACCTCATAGCTTTAGATTTCTCACTCAGTAATGTGAAACTACATGGTGACTGATGATCGGATCACCTTCAGAACAGCATGGTGGAGCAAACTACCCTCCTCCTGTTCACCTGGAAGGTGACATGCCTAGACATTAGGCATGGTGTAGCTAAGCAATCCTTCCTAACACCCACACTATATTCTGCCTGCTCTGTAGAGAATACGGTGACAGAGCCCATGTCCATCAAGTCATAGTTCATACAGGTTATGGCCATCTAGGAACACAGAAAAAGGTGAGCTTAGTTTTGACATTCTCTACCATATGCGGACCAAAAGGAAGAAAAGTCAGAACTGATGATGACTGAGGCAACAGAAAGACATGCAAATTCTCATATTATTGACATCTTTTTCATTTTCCTGAGAAGAACATTCTACTCTAAGATCTGCTGATCCTATCTCCATTTTGACATTCTGCTTTCTGTGTGTACATTGGAACACTACTATAAATATGGAGGTCATGTACGGCAGAGTAATCTACAAAGCCAGCAAAGAGCAGAATGTTGCAATGACTCAAGATGGATCGTTCTGGGGGGTTACGAGCAGGGTATTTTAATATTTCACTGTGAACACAAAAGGAAAAAATGTTACAGCTTTGTTTAGGTATAAACAGTTCTTTTGTTGAAATAAATAAAATTATCTCATTTTCTGTAGGCCAGATTAGTATTGTTTTCAAGCATTGAGTCTGAATAAACAGCAGACTGTTCTCATTCAGAGGTGAAATCATAAATTGTTTTTCCCCTTTAAATGTCCCTGGACTTTTTGAAATGACATCACCTGCGCATTCATCAAAGCTCTGTGTTTGGCATATTTTTTTCTGGTTTGGCAAAAATCAAGCAATGACTTGAGTATGGTCCAGTTTGTAGAAAAAAAAGTACTTTAAAAAAATACATGTGTTTTAAATTTGATTTGGAGTCTTAGTAGCATAGAAGTATTTATGCCATTATTTCCATACTTCTTTTCCCCCTTCAGTGTTTTTGGAACGTGGATTGTGTAGGATCAGAAATGTTTTCTTATTGAGCAATCTGAAAATCAAGAAAATAAACTGCCCAGAAATGTCCACATTTTCCTGATAACCTTGTTTGGGGGAAAGAATGTTTTCTTGGACCTCACCGTGGTTTCTGCCTGGTGGGTGGGTCAGCTGTGCTGGGAGCACCCCTCCAAGCAGCTCTTGAGGAGATTGTGACTGAGAGTCCTATGCAACTGTCGACATAGCAGGCAAGAGGTGTTTCCTAGCTGCAGGACTGGCTGCAATTCAGAGTGCTCCTTGTTATGTTTGAGTTTAAACCCACCTCTCCTTAGCAAAAGGCAACGGCTTGAGTCTCAGGGGATGCTACTGGACTGAGGGGTTTTGCCTAAGTCCTGCTAGGAGTGGGAAAGGTCTACTCGCTGGGCAGGTGTCAGACGTGCGCTCCAGTGCAGGTGGAGTGGCTGGCGCGCCTTTAAGTGGCTTGGTGGTATGGGCACAAGCACTACGTGCCTGTCAATTTTCCTGCAGGGGCAGCTGTCTGCCAGTGTGGAAGAGTGGCTGTGTCCCTGCTGACCAAGATATGCCAGTGCCTTGGTGTTACCCTAGCAGGAGGTTTTCCCAGGAGCATCAGCAGAAGCTACCTGGGAGTCCTGTCTGCCTGGAGGAATCTCCACTAGCCTAAATAAACATCTAGATTAACTTTTGGGTGCCAGTATGGCTTAGCATGGGAAAAGCCCAAACTTCACTGCTCAGTTTTTCTAAGTAATTAGATAATAAACATAAGCTTTTATTTTTGCTGACCACTTCTTAGTTTGTGTAACATAACTGGACAATAGGAGACAGACTGTGGGCAAGTAACATTCCTGTATTAAATTAATTAAGCAAACCAGGCTGGAATTATGTAATCTTCATTCCTCAAAACTGAGAGCTGGGTAAAATAATTAATTCTTTTCATAGCAGCTGTAGATTGGACCCAGAAGGCTAGCTTATTGCTGGAGTTAATGAAATCAATATAGTTTCTCTGTACTGCTGTTCAAAGTCAGTAGGCTAAGAGCTGTGGAATCACTGGACTAGATGTTTCTTTTTGCTTATACTTCATAACATAAGACCTCTTGCAGTGGATCAGAGCAAAAGTCAAACTAGTAAAGCCTCATCTCCAATATTGACCAGCACTTCATGTATAAACAGATCGTAAGCAACAGTGTGCTAGTAAAGTTCTTCATTTTCATGCTGCTCTTAGCTGAATCTTGGGCTCCAGTTTGGGCCTTGTGAAGCCTGCGTCAGTAGAATTTAACAGCCACGTGCAGAGCTGCCTTTAGCATCTCAGTGACCTGTGGAATTCCTTGGATTTACTCCCTCTTCTGGAGAGGGATGCCTTGGCTGCAGACTATTACAGTGATAAGAGCTTACTGCTGGGATAGCTGAACCAGCTTTTCACTAGCCAGTTCCCTGGCTGGAGCTCTGAATGGCCTTCACTATTACTTGTGTGCAGGAACATAAGGGTACAATGCCATTAAGTGAATAAAGAGCCAAGTCAGTATTTGTAAAAGAAGACTTGGGCACACATTTCTCTTTTCATATTTAGGTTCTTGCTTATTCTTTTTGAGGCCCTTATATCCCTAGGCATTGAGACCTGCACATGCTTTTGTGATACTCTAGAAAACTCTTGGATCAGAGATACCCCAGCTGACGTCTAGTGGTAATTTAACAACTTTGTATATTTGTACCTGTCTTTCTTCTGTTTTGTCTTCATTTTTCTTTGGGCTGTGGAGGAGAAATCTGCTTCAGACATTCGACTTACTGGAGAAGAAGTTCCAGGGAGTGACACAAAGCATTTTAAAAACTAGCTGGTGAACAACTTTTGAATTAGACTCTTTGTCTGTGACCAGTATTCCCAGAGTGTTGCATTTGGGTAAGCAAATACCCAGGATGGACAATAGGCCTCTCTGGCTGTGTTATGTCCTTTGACATAATACATAATAGGTACAATTAGGTTCTTGATTCATGGGGAGCGCTAAAGCTTTTTATTAAAAATGTCTGATGAGCTTCATGAATAAACTGGAGGAGCCAAAATGACATTTTGCCTTTTTTTTTTTTTTTTTTTTTCCCTTTTTTTACATTGTAATCATATTGACTTCTGCATAGCATAAATACTTTCTAATTTTATTTGCATGAGATAAGGTTTCATTCCAGCGGGTTGTCAGACCCTTGGACACTTCAGACCACGTATGCTGGCAATCTTTCTGCATGTTGAATAGGATAAATCAGGCACTTACCATTTCCCATATAGATCATTGTACAAAAAATAAAAGTGTTTCTTCCTGTGGGAGAAGGACTAACTAAGTGATCACTAACTAAGTGATTTTATGTGGCAGAGACACTGCCAATAGCACAGCCAGAATCTACTGTGGTTTTTCTATTGCTTCATGATAGGAGAGAGCTTCATAAGAAGCATTTATGCCAATGTATGTAGAGGACAGACCGTACTAGCTTATTACAGTCAATTTCTCAAATAACTGGAAGAGATTACAAATATATTTTTCCTGTGGATTTATCTAAAACTTTAAATAAAACCTATCATTATTTTAGAGCTGATATCAGCTTTTTTTTTTTTTCCTTCTTTTCTTTTTTTTTTTTTAATTTTTTTAGATGTTATGTTCCTTATTTTAGAAGTGGCCAGTAAGTGACATGAGCATTTGGAAAAGATTTTTAAAAGAAGGCAACTGGTCAATTTTAAATGTACTAATCATGGTTACATTTTGTAAAAACAAACTATGATTCTTGTTTTCAGCAGAAAATATGAAGAAAGTGTTAAGACATGTGGTGTTAGTGATTTCATAAACCCCAGAATAAATTTAAAAAATGAGAAGCACAAGGGGAACATGATAAAAAATAAGTACATAATGAGCAAGAGGACACAGAAGCAGTGCTAGCTGGCACTGCAACCACGGAGAAAAGTGGCCAAGAAATAACTGGGAGGGAAAAAAAGGACATTTGGCAAGTATGAATAATTGTGGAAAAAAAGTAAGAACATGGGGCATGAAGCATTTGTCAGAATCTAAAGTCAGATGAGTAGGAAGATATGTGACAGAAAAGAAAAAAAGAAGTTGAAGAGGTAAAAGATACTTCTCTGAAAGGGGGTGTCATGATGGAGGACAGAACTAGGAAGAAGAGAGTACTTATGGTATAATACGACACTGGTGTAACATGGATAATGAGATTATTAATTAACAGTCCTTGTCTTTTTTTGTATTATTTTTTCTATGTTTTTAAACCTCATTTATACATTTAATAAGACAATTTTTATTTTTTAAAAGAGACGTGCCTTCTAAACCAAAAATTTAGGAGTAATGTCAGACTGTAGCAGGGTTTTGTAGTAGAACTTATACTTCGTGTATTCATATGTCCTTTTTTTGAGAGGTTCTTTTATTCTTTCATTTATGCCTCTCACTTCCTGCATTTGCCAGTCCCACTGGGAAAATCCAGAGAAGTTTGGAGACACACTTCAGATTTTTTCTCTGCCCTTCCTCCTTCCCCTGAATTTACAGTCTAATGAAGCACAGATGCAGTCTCTTTTATAAGGTATAAGTTCCTAATATTAAATCAAAGACTAATAGGAAAAAATAGCTAGTAATTTTTTAATTGTGTGACCATTACTCTGTCAGAATGTTCTACTTTTGAAAAGCATTTATGTGTGATTGCCTCTGATCTGGCCACCCTTGTTCTCTTTTCTCTAAGTGCCTACAAAGGAAAAATGATCTGAGTATAACTCTAAATAACTAGTGAACCATGCCTAGTCACTCAGGTCCCAGAGAAATGGCCTTCTTGAGTCATCCCTTGGTTTCTTGCCTCACCCTGATGTGACTGTTGACTATTCATCAGCACTGTTGCAGAGCATTCAAAAAAGAAACAAGAACTTATTAGTTCTGCATGAAAGCTCCAGTTCAGAGAGATAAATATTCAGAAAACTTTGGGTTAAACAGGCTATGGCAGAAAGCTCTGTTCCTACTGTAACCAGAAGTGGTTATATGGCACTCCTTTGACTTCAAATAAGGCACCAGGAATTAGAAATTAGGTCATTCCCTGAGGAAATAATTATTTTTTATTTTTTTTTTGAAAGGTGTTTAACTACTCTGAAATGTACCTCTGAAATGCCTAGATATGCCTATCTTTCAGAAAACGTATGTACCAGTTACATCCATCAACAATGCACTGTGCACTGATGTCAGGTTGAATCTTGAAACTCCAAAAGAAGGAAAATTCTACAGTAATAAGAATCTGGCTGAGAAGAAATCCCAAGATCTGGACCACAGCAGGGTTCTGCTTAGCAGGTCAGCAAAGAAAAACTGCAGCAGAAGCAGTAACCCTTTGTAGTAAATTATGAAGGCACCAAAGCTGCCTAGTAGCCAGCAACAAAGGCAAGATCATTAAATGTAACCACAGTAGCTAAGAGCTGAGATGATGCCAATTACGTAACCACAGTATCCACAGCAGCTTGTGAGCAAGGCAGTAACACAACCTCTGTTACAGTCACACTGATGTCTTTTGATTGCCTGTTGACATGAACTACAAGAACATGAGACAGATTTGGAATTTCTTAAATAGCCTGTTACCTGTATTGACAGTACAGCTGTGCACACCCATGTCCTTCCTCAGTCACTGAAGAATGATGCCAACAACGTACATAGCCTTGTGCAATGCAAAATTGCATATTCATAGGAATACAATGTGAGTTTTTGTGCTTAAAGTAAAAATTAATGTATGTAAGACAAAATGGCTTGTTAAACTTCCCCTCTCCCCACTATTCAAACAACATAATTACTTCCATTACAAATAAACATAATGTAGTCAACATATTCCATGACCGGTACCTATAAAAATAATGCATTCATTTAGTGACTTACTGTCAGTATGGATACAGCTGAAATTGCATCTGCTAGATTTCAGAGAGAACTGTAACAAGATCGTATTTTTAGAGGTGTAAAATCCACACTGCAAGGTCAAAACATGCCTCATCAATATATCTCATTGTGAATTTTTAACATTTAATATTGAGTAACCTAATTGACAACTGAAAATAACATTAAGCACAAAGCAAATTAGAAAAAAGTTGATTTATCTTTGATCATCTTTGTGTTTCTGTTTCCTTTTCAAGCTGACATATACATGAACATGCTTGCCTTATTAAGGACTTAAAAGCTGATTTTTTATGATATTAAAGTATTACAGGTAATCATGCCTGTTTTCTTGAAAGTAAGTCTTAAGTTTTGCAGGAATAAGTTTAACTTTGGTTAAACAGTTGTATAAAATGCTGAAATCTAGGGATGTTCAGTCTCTATTAAGTGTTGCTGAGATAAGGAGAATCCTTTGCCTAGAATAGCCCGACAAAAAGAGCAAAAGGCTAAAAGAGCAGAGCTGGGAAAAAAGTTCCAATGGGTATTTCCTTCACCGAAAAACAGATACAGTCTCAGAACTAGTTGATACTTCATGCAACAGTTAAAGAATATATTTTGATTGAAAGTCTGTTACTCTTTTTCTGTAACAGCTACATGCTTCATTTCTGAGGTCTCCAAAAGAAGTGTTTTGCTGTTTCTCCTTGCAAAGACATTTTATTTTGAAATTTACTTGTAAAATTTTGAACCTAAAAACACAGAATGAAAGTTCTTTCATATCTTTCTTAAAGAGGGTCTTTGCGTAAAGAAAAATGAAAACTTATTTTCTATTTTGAGCTCCTTCATATTTACTTTGAATGTTTTGTCCAGTTGGACCAGGGAAGTGCAAGGTCTGCTTGTCACATAGCTCAGCCTCTGAGACGTCAGCAGTGGGTTTGTACTTGTTATGGAATATCATTATAAGGAATACAGTAAGAAAAGAAAAGATAAAAACTGTAGTAAAAGTACAATAGCTATTTTTGTCTTACAACCTGTGATGATTAAGGGTATTTCTTTGACTACTAGAATTCTGTTTCCTGGTTTACTCTGTGACTGAACATGCACTTTGCTTACATAAAACTGTTGTCACATGAAATGTGTGTGCTATAATAAATGCACTATAATGAAATCTGCCAAGTGTGATTGAAAAACCAACAGTTCAATATGAGGTTGAGAAAGTAATTCTGACTTCTATGTCCTATTTTGCTGGTTTAGCTGCTCTGATTGATACCGTCTGTGAAGCAACAGCCTTTGCGTGATAGGCCCAGACACTAATTAATTGTGCTGAGCTACTAAGCAAAAAGCACAACAACTTAATAACTATGAACAGCTGCAGTTATTTTACAGCTTTATTAAGACCTCTTCCTCTCCTTCCTAAACTGTTGTGTGGTGGCTTCTTTTGGCTGTATGAGAACATACACCTCCCCAGATGATACCACCTATGAATCGTTGCCTCCTTTTGCCCTAAGGTTAAATCTTCTCCAAGTAGTTCACAAAAAGGGACTTTTTTTTTTTTTTTTTTTTTCTGTCTTGTTTGGTTTTTAAACAGCTCAGTGGTTATGTTATATAAAGCAAACAGGATGCAAGGGAGTTTGATCCCAAGGGCCAGAACTTTAGAGGGTATATACCCTCTAAAAACAAACAAAAAAAAAACCCCAAACAGTTTTCTTCATTTGGAGACCTCTGATCCACATTATTTTCTGCATTAGAAGTGTGTCACCCAACGAATCAGGGTTAACACATTGGTCCTGTAATGTGAATAAAGTTACCAAGACATTCTAAGGACCCTATACCCCAAAGGAGTAAATGAAATGTACTTTTTATGTGACTACCACAAAATCTTTTATAGCATCAGTGTAACTGTTAATTTGTTTCTAGGGTGCCTCTGACAGGAGAACTTAATATTGCCTTTGTCTCTGCATGAGACATTACAAGCCTGCTGCGGGCGATATGGACACTCTGGACATCACGTGTTTGCCAATTTATTCCATGGAGCTTGTACAATGTTTTTTTCATTATCCTTATGCTTTACTGAAGTTTTGTATAACACTCTCTAATCTCTGTCCTAATGATATTTACAGCAGACAGGGTATATCTCAAATGCCTTTTTCCAAGATAGCTGAACACCTGGATAGTATCAATGTTTTAAAAGAAATTGTTTTTTAACTACTTTGTTACTAGCCGTTATTTGAAGAAACTAATTGTCAGTATCAGGAGAATTAGACTAAACACATAAATGCCCATGAGACCTTCCAAAAACTGTTCTCATAAATTGTATATTCACAGTGTGGGGAAACAAATAAAATCATTTCTTGATTTTAAATATTAATTTAATTGTCAAATAGTCTATTAAATTTATTATTTTTTTTTCTCCCCAATTTCTACATTCCAAATTCGATTGGAATAATAACTTCCATATTGAAGATAATTTCACAGTATAAACAAAGTAGGCATTTTCCCATGAAAAGAACACTAAAAAATTGAACAGTATCCATCAGGCATGATGGAAATGGGAAGATGTCCGAATGCGGAGGTCATGCAACCACATGCCTGTTTCACACGAAACAGTATGTGCCAGACTAGTTGGTGCTCATCAACAAGACTCAAGGCACCAGTAAATATTAGCCTAAAACTGTCCAGTTGTCTAAGTCCTGTGATCAATAGATGGGTGAAAATAGGTGCAGGTGAACATCCAGTTGAAGTAACGTCCCCGTAGTTCAAATACTATATGAGGCTAGAATACGAGGCTATGATTTGGGATGCCTGCCTCAGGAAATATGGTTGAGAAGACTGTTGGAGACAATAGGCTTTAATGTGCTCTTAGAGAATTATGCATTCAGAATTTCAGTGATATTAATTCATATTATATATAGGAAAAAATGTAATGTAGAAAAAAAATTAAAATTTATTGTATAATTCAGTAATTTCCTAGGTTTTGATGAGTAGCTGACCAGTTCTAATTAAAAACCCCAAAACATTATGGGAGAATAAATAAAGCAAGATTAAAAATTATTCCTTTCCAATATTTTTTTTTTAACCTGTTTTTCAGTTTGACAGTTGCAGTAAATCCCAGAGGTGTTTTAATTTCAGCCAAAAGATTTCAGATAATGAATAGCATGCACTGTATATCTGAATATAAGTTGCTACACAAATTGAAGATACTGTTACTGCTGTCACTGCAACAGTAGCCCAGGAGATAGAGCTACACTAACTCACCTAATCACACTTATCTATGACACTGTTGATATGCATTCAAATCCTTTTTCTGGCTTGGAAGGCAGATTTTAGTCCTGGACCTCTCATATTTTAAGACATGGTCTGTACCTCTGAATCAAATAATAACTTATTAAATCCCGTGGTGAAGATGTTTTGCCTCTGTGATATTATACAATAATTAGTTGGGTGTAAAGAATCAATGTGGTGACTCCATTTCTGGTGGTCATGCAGAGACCCAACACTGAATATTTTCCCAGCTGGAGCAACAGGAGGGTTTGGGGTGGGCTCTCCAGCATCCCAGATGCCCTTGTGTCTAAATGGAGAATCAGCTCCTATTTAAGGCAAAGCCTAATCTGATTTAAGCTGCTTAATACCAGGAAACAGTTCATTTCTGAGCATGTATAGGCACATTACAAGGCTAAATGTGTAGCCTCTTGAGGAAGATGAAGCCTAAAAATGCATTTCTTTGCATTTTTAACTTAACCTCTTGTGTAGCGCAGGAATTTCAGTGTTGTGTCCAGCCTTCACCATTCCGGCTTTAACTGGCTGATGCTGTGACGCAGATCCTAAAGCCAGTTTGGCAAGTGAATTGGAGAGTTTTTGAAATGTCGTTTATTTCACAGGAATTAAATTTTTGACAAGCTCCATTGAAGCACAGCTGAGCTCTCAGCAGCACTTGTTTGTTCATCCAGCTCTTTCCTTTATGTCATTTGTGACTGAAAATTTTCACAGGCAACAAATGCAGTGAAATACTAATAGTTTTCACGTGTAGGTGACAAGCCTTACCTCCAGCTTCAGTGGGATTTCAGCACAGGTTCATAGGATCATAAGATAATTTAAGAGGGAAGGCTGAAAGTTAACTGCAAGCTTAAATTCTTTGTTGATTATAAGCCTTTAGCATGTGTATGTTGGGGTCTTAACAGTCTTCTGTGGTACCAAGTGACTCACAAGCACATAAAAATCTCAGCTTCCCACATGACCACCACATTACAGAGAGGGAAGGCAAGGTCTGGAGAATTTATGAGAGTGGCTCGGATAACAGGATGTACCTCCTGACTTTTAATGGTATTGACTCTTGACTCTGCTTTTGTCATGCTAGTGTCCACTGCCATGGGAATGAGAACAGGGACACACCGGCCGCCAAACACACAAAATGTATTTTTGATTATGTAGAACTGCTAAGAATATTTTTCTAATTTAGGTTAAAGAATCACAAATTAAGGGACGTTTCAAGGGTTACTTGCTTTTACTTTCTTGGGGACATATATGCTTTTTAATGGGCATACAAATAATTTTAATAAAAAAAAAGCAAATTAAATTCAAACAAATAGGGAGATTCTAGCCTGTGGAAGTCCAAGGAGACCTTTTAGCTAGGCAAAATGTGTTTATCTCCACAGAGAGCCTGACCAACACAGCAGGACTAATGTATATGCTAAGTTAGAATGATGGTGTGACTTTTTACATGACACAAATAAGCAATATGTATGCATTATATGACACTTGAAATATGGTGTTTTGAGCAGTCATGTATTTTTACTTCTGGCAATAGGTTGACATTAACCAAGAGGGGAAAATACATCTTTCTCTAACTTTTAGACTCTCTTATCTAAATTTTAATTTGGCCTGAGTCCAGGACTTAGTTTATGACCTCTGATGAGCTCACACTACAAAGCAGAAAAAATTACAAATTTCATATAGCCTTACCCATCTCCCTTTTATTATATTATATATCACTGTTTCTTTAACTTTCCATGCTTGTATTAAAATCGAACAGTTTATTGGCAATGCAGTTTAATTACTTGTTTTTATTAACAATTAACTGATGTCGGAAACCTATGCTCTGGGATCTCTCACAAATGGAAATGTTAGTTTTAATAACAAGAAAATACAGTGTGTAAGTTGAACTCTTTTTATGTGGCATATTTTGTAGGGGGTTTTCCTTTCATGTCTCATCAGCTACTATTCAAAAAGTATTTTATAACTTCAATAAAATGCAAGTGGAGAATATCTGATGACAGTAATATTATTTTCCTAAAACATCAGCTAAACTTAATTTTTTAATTAAGTTTAATTTTTTAATTAAAACTTAGTTTTTTAATAACATCACCTATGGCAGGTACATTAAAGTATCTCATGCCTTTTTTATTTACATGTCAAACTTAATTTTTTTCTTATTAAAAAGAGTAATTTTTTTTCCTTATTCTTTATTTTTTTATTATTAAAGTAAGAATTTGGTTTAATTTAATCCAAAGTATTATATTTTTTAGATTACCTGAAGAGCTATTGATCACAGTAGTAGAGTTTATCTGAGTTAGCTGAGACACCTACTCTAAATCAACGTTTTTCAACAGTGAAATGGTAACTTCCCTGGGAAGAATTAAGTCTTGTAGTAGAGACTCAAGAAGGACCCTGGAAAATGGAAAAAAAGAGAAACTTTTCTTTCTTATTAGGTCTTTGTTTTTTGGGACCTACTAAAGGCTGAACAATTTATTGAATAAGCATTTTATTGTAAGCATAATAAGCATAATATTGCTAGCGTTTTGGTTTCTGCATGCCAAGTGCAAGAGAACAGTCGTCTAGCTGCTGCGCAGTTCCTGGGGTGAGTGGAGAACAGACTTCACCAATGGAGGAATTACTCTTTCAGTGCTTGACAGTGGGATAGCCATCCTCTCTACTCTCCATGGTGAAGTGAGATCTGGAGATGAAAGCAGGACTGTACAAAGACCTGGGAACAGGGAGAAGCTCTGGGGTTTTGGTAGTATGTTGAAGACATCAAGCTCTGTGCTGTGATCAGCCAAGCTAGACATTCACACAGCCACCATGGCACATGAGTCTCATTCACTGCACTGGAGATAGGGATCATTTTCATTCTGTTCCTGCCTGTCTCCTCTCAGTCACATGATCTCGCATTCCATAGGGTCTTTTGTCTCACTGCTGTGTTAGTGGAGAATTCTCTGGACATGAGTAGCCCATACCATTTGCCTGCAACCACTTGGTAAGATACTATTTTACCAATAACCTTGAGATCTATTTGTGTGTAAATTCATGTTTCTTTCAGTGGCACTGCTGGACAAATATCCTTTTGAATTTCGTTTATATTGTGCTACAAATATACCGTGTCCCTCATCAGCTTCCTTAAACAAATAGAACCCGGTTTTTGTCTGGAAACTTGGATGACTTGCAAGAAAATTTTCTCACTTGAATCACCATCCCTGGATGCATTTAAAAGCTGTCTAGATGGGGTGCTCAGGGATATGATGTAGAAGTGGCCTGGTAGAGTTAGAGAGTGGTTGGACTCGATGGTCTTTAAGGGCCTTTCCAAGCATTGTGATTCTGTGATTCTGTGTGATTCTGTGATTTATAAGGGCTGGATTATCTCTGATTATAGATCCTGGGTTTGTATCTATTTTGCAAGCCCCTCTTCATCTTCCATGTCACTGCCTATAAAAAAACCCAAAAAACTCTGGGTGCTATTGAATGTTTCTTAGATAAATTAGGATACTAATTTATGCACTATGAGGAATTTTTATAAGTCCTTTATCAGTTGATATTACCAGCACAACTTAAAGAGGAGTTTTCTGCCCATGGTAGTGTCCAAGAAATAAACGTGTTTTATGTTGAAAATCTTCATTTAAAAAAAAAAAAAAAAAAAAAAAAAAGACTGCGGGGTTATTAAAAACAAAAAAAAAAAAGACTGCTGGGTTATTCACTGGGTAAACAGTGGAGATCAGAAGCTATTCTACCCTATGGGCAAACAGTGAAAGTAAAGGGTCCCTGCTTTTCACATTCCCAAGCTAGAGGCAAACAAGGACAGAAGTACTCATTTAAGCACTGGTAGCGGTATGCTTAACAATGGAAGGGGAAAAATGCATGCATCAATGTAATTAAAATAGATTAAACAGACATGGAATTTATTAGTCATGGAAAAATCCCAGCTTCCAGTGCTTGAGGAGACAGTTTCTGGAAGGCTATTTTTGTGATATGATTGACTTTAAAATGGAATCCACAATGCTTTGGGAATTATCTAGAGACAAGACCAGCAAATAACCTTAGAACTATCACAGATCAGTTTTGGGAATACAGACAATTTTTAAATAGCACTTCCAACATTTTCTGAAATGCCTTGCTGTTTGGGAGCTACTGTAGTTGCCTTCACTTCTGCAGGCTAATACAAAGGGCAGTGCCTAGCTTTTTTTTTATTATTTTTCATTTGGTATGAGAGCAGTGGGGGTTTGCAGAAAGGTTAGTGAAGACACAGAGGAAGAAAATGGAACAGGCCAGATGAGACTATAAAAGTAGCAAGTGAAATTGCACTTACAGCTTATCAAGACAAGCACATATCTACCCTAACACGTATGAAGTGATGTGAACTTGGTGACCATGCAGCTTTCTCTCTCCTTGCCATATAGCCAGAGTTTTATACCTGTTCTTACTCAAGCTCTTGAGTCAGCTTGCTCTCTTCAAGTCAGCTCCTCCATCTATCACACCATCTGTTTATTCAGGACTTTGGGGAGCAGCAGGAGATTTGATCTTTATAAATTTTTCCACTGGGAAATGGTTTCCTCTTTTATGGCTACAAGTGTAATCAAGCAGTAATAATAATAATGCTTGTGCATGAAAAGCTAGACTTTTATCTCATCAGAATCTCATGCTCATCAGAACTTTGAGGAATTGTCTAACCTGTTGTACGTGTGGTGCTTCATAAACAGAATATATGTTCATTAATTACATGATGCAAAGAAACAGATGTATTTTTAAACAGTTTTAGCACATTTGAAGGGAGCAAAAAACTTTGAACAACACAATGAAAATATCAGTCATTGCAAGACCAAGCCAATGCACTAAATTAATATCATATTGTTCTCTGTGTGAAAAATAAGAGGCCTAGTCACTAGTGAAACTCTCTTGACCTAAAGACATCATATCACGAGATTCATACCTTAGAAAAATGTGTTCAAAGTTGAATGATAATTTTACATGTGTGATGAGAAAGACTGAGGGAGATGAAACTCTTTATGAAGCTGATACATTTTTCAGGCATCTTAGGGGAAGCAGCAAAATTTAAAAGCAGAGATGTTTATTACAGTGTTTCCAATTTTAAGTTGCAGGGTCCTACCAAAGGCTTTGAAACTGTCAACATGGCCCCTTATAAGTTTATTACTTGCCTATGAACTGGCATGTGTTTTAGATTTGTTAGGGGAAGTTTTCTAATGTACACTTTCAGTGTTTCTCTACTGTAAACAACTCTTAAATACAGAAAATTGTACTGTGAGCCAAGCTGGACTTTTACTGGTCACCAGGGTCAACTGCAGAACCAAGTCTGACCTCCTATCCCTGACTCCAATTAGTCACAGAACCAATTTATTTTTCATTTTCCAGGCCATTTGTCTTCTTGGAAACCACAGTGACTTATATGAGTCCAAGAGTTGCACTTGGAAAAAATTATTGTAGTGTGTTCGTCTGTATTTAGTTTTAACACGTGTTCATACCAGTGATTTATATATTACAAAAGGTGCTGGTTTATTTGAATTAGAAGACTTGGTGGCTCTGTTAGTGTTTGTGTCTGGAATATGTTCTTTTCAGGATTAATGTGGTTTGATTTTGATCTTTTTACGATTTTGTAAGCATAGGTACATAGATATATTGGATGATATGTCACATTGTCATGTTTTAGCTATTTGGTAAAATTTTCTGCTGCTCTATATTGAGAACAGCAATGCAGGAATTCTTAAAAAATGCAGCTTCTATGAATTTGTGCTACAGTTAAATGCATTTGTCTGTTCAGTGAAAAAAAGTTTTCTTTGTGCTTATTGCAGTTACAATGGCTATACAGTTTCTAGATTTTAGCGAATCATAGGCTAAATCATAGTATATCAGCATTGCTCATCTAGAAGTAGGTAAATAATAATCTCTAATTCTCCTTCTCACTCTTTACATTCTAAGTAGCATAGATAACTTAAAGTCAAATTTAGCAGTGGAAGTTTAGACAATGATAACTAAGAAGAGAAAAATTTTCAGAAAAAGATAGTTGCTAGAGCACGCTCAGTAGCATTTCAAATTTCAGGATGTCCTAGGGACTGACATCTTGCATTCCTACTGTTTATTCTAGCTAGCCTGCACTTAGCCTGAGGCCCAAAGGGGTGTATTTCTCTCCTGTCCTGGACTGCACAGGTTAGAAACCCAGACATCAAGGTTTCTTGGTCAAGGGGAACTACAGCACGGTCCTGATTTTAGATTAGCTACTGACTGTCTTGTAGCAGGAAAGAACTAGTCTGGAATCATGCCTCTTCATGAAAACACCCTGTTCTTGAATCTTTCCAACAGCTATGATCTGGCCTTTCTGAAGGTCAA
Source organism: Merops nubicus (assembly GCF_000691845.1). Classification (NCBI taxonomy): domain Eukaryota; kingdom Metazoa; phylum Chordata; class Aves; order Coraciiformes; family Meropidae; genus Merops; species Merops nubicus. Next base: position 8,352 of record NW_008615598.1, on the reverse strand, counting down.
ATTTGCAAGTGCACAATTTAACTGTTTCTAATTACAAATCCATTCCTCTGACATGAAAGCAAATGCACCAGCACACTGTATTTTTCATAAACCTATGAAAAGATACGATTTGAAAAAAATCTTCTTGAATGGCATTTTATAGATTAATTCTATTTGTGTCATGCTATTTAAAGTTTGGGGTTTTTGTTTTCTAGTGCTAATCTTGGAACACAATGTCCAGGGAGACAGACAACGGAAGAATTTTGAGGTTGGTTTCTAAAAGCTTCCCAATTTCCCTGTTGGTAGTGGCTGTGGGATTTTTTGGAAGCCGTACGGAATGCACTTTTTACAGTTTTCCAGTGAAACGTCCAGTATGGGCATTCTCAGAGCCCTTACATTCTGTCTAGATTAGCAGCCAAACCTTCTCCCACTTTGACATTTTAAGCTTGCTGGAGCTTCAGCTGGTAGATGCAAGTGACATATTACAACATATCACGTTAAGTGACTTTACCAATCATTTTAGGAAAAACACAGTACTGCTTATGTTTTCTTGTGAAAAAGGAAATTAAAAAAAAAAGGTTATTTGTATAGCAGGAAGATGGGACCTTGGAGTTTTTCAGATGAGCAGTGTAAACAGGCTAATTATAAGCTGTCAGTGGATAAATATATGATTTAATGCTTTAGATATGCTGCAGAAAACAACAGCTCAGAATCTGGTGATCTAGGTGCTTTAAAGGCACCCTTGAGACACTTAGTTCCCATTGCTCAGGCACTGTGGTGGTCTGCTTTAAAGAGGTCTTTGAGAATCCTTTTGCAAGTCCTGTTGTAAAAGACATGCTAGGGTGAAGCTGAGACACTGGAGCCTACTGCAGTATGGCTGCACTTTGCAGCACTGAAGAATCTGAGAGATATCAAGGCTGATAGGGAAATCCAGATGCCTGATAGACTTATATTGATGTCTGAGTAAAAGGTACCGTCTCAGAGGTCTTGAGTCATCAACGTAGATCTGGAGGAGCTTGCTCATCTCACTTCCATCCTCTCAAGCTTTACTATAGGTCTACCTGTGCAATGTGCATAACTGTATGCATATCACATGTATCCATATATATCCACTGGTAATACATCTCAGTTTACTGAACTTAGAAAATAAGCTGACAATCCTAAAACTACTATGTAAAGTCTACTGGAAGTTTAAATAAGCAGGAAAATGCGTGAATGAATGCTATAGAAAATAAAACATCATAGAGGTAATAAGAATTAAAAACGGAACATTGTTAGTCTCATTGATTCCAAGAGACAATCTGGGAAAAAAAAAAGCTCATGGATGGCTCAGGATGCTTAAAAATCCAGATTCATTGTGCTAGAAAATAGGTAATATATGCAAAAATAAGTGTGAGAAAATGAAAAGTAGCGACACACCTGAGCATTGCACTAAGGACTAAAGACTTGAGTTTAAAGGTCTGGAAAATTCCTTTTTTTTAATATAATATCTCTGGAAAATGACTTCTGAATAATAAGAATAAGATCATTGTCATTAGATTTTCCTGAAATAAACTCCTAAAAATCTAATTAAAAGATTTTGTCATTTCCGTCTTTAGACCTCTACCTGTGGAAGACACAATGGAAACATCACATTCCTTATTTCGAATGACTGTGATGTATGACCTACATAAATGCCTGTATCTGTAAGTTGAGCTTCAGTGTCCAAGCTATGGAGCCTGCTTTCTTTGCTTTAAGTTTCACACAGATTTATTTGTTTGTTTGCCTTTTTCATTCTTTCTGCAATTAGTAGCACACGTTGTGAGATCAGTGGAGTCAAGGGTATAAAGAGGAGAAATCTCTAGCTGATTCCTAAAGATGCTGACCACCTGTTTTTCCACAAATATAAAAGAAAATGCACAGATTCTTCAAGTTTCAGATAATAACAGCTCACTAATTTTGTGTCATGATTACTGAATATTTCCAGTCATTTCCTACACGGTTATGGTCAGTTAGTGTAAAAGAAGAGTAAAACAGTTAAAGAAAAAAAGAATAAGCAATAAAGGAGCTGTAAAGAAAAAAAGCAAATCAAAACGCAGAACGGGAGAAAAAAAACCCAGAACAACAGGAGGCAAATAAAAAACAATCCCAGGAAGAAGAAGAAGGAAAGAATCAGAAGCTGGATGGGTGGGAGGTTTGCAGAACAAGCAATATGTGGAGAGGGAGAACCGTTATGTACAGAATTTGGAAATGCATACTAGGCAGACATACAGCTTTGGCTTAACAGCAAGAGAGCCTGAGGCCTGACTCAGTGTTGGATTCATATACCTCCCATATTGCTTAAAACACAGACCCGGAATTTACTAGCTCAATCTGCATTTAATGTTTAAGTTATCGAGACTACAACAATGAATCCTCTTATTCTCAAACCAGACACAGGGCTGTGGCACAGCTCTGTTCCCACTTAGCCAGGCACTGCAGTCATGGACCTACTTTCAGCCACATTGGGATGAGATCAAGTCCCTAAGTTTGGAATGATATTTTAGTTCATCTGTTCCTTGGTTCTTAATAATTTATATCCAGGGTTTTAGTCTGTGTTCTGTCATCCTTATTCTGTCCATTGCTCCTTTGATTACTTCTATTAAGTCTAGGGACTGGGCTGGGTTGGGGTATATCCATGCTCACTTCCATTGCTGGCAAATCTTTAATCATTTCTCTCCCCAAACAGATGGAAATGTTTATTTACGACAGTCTTGTGACAGCAATCTTACAGAAAATAAATTAATTTTGCTTTATAGTGAAAGCATCATGAAAGCTTTTGACAGTAGGAAGAGTAGACAGCGATAAATGAAAACCTTTCACATTATTTACAAAAAATGCTGTCATACTAAAATTCTGCAGGGGAGCGTACTGTTTGTGATGGTGGTTTTTCTTCACCTTGAAACAAAATATATATTTTTTCCCCACAGTTTTCAGTCATAACTTTATTTTTTCCTGCTCTTATAGGTGATTTTCTCATTCTTGTGAGAGTAATAATGAGGATCCTCCAAAATGAGGATCTGAGATTAAACAAGGTTTGAAAACTTACTTTAAAACCTATTTTGCAATAGTTTCCTGGGCTGATCATCAGCTATAGAAAACTTGAATCAGCAGCTAAGCCTTATTGCTTATTCTATGGTGCAGGAAAGGCTGGGTTTAAAGCTGTTGTTGTTATAAAATTGTGCACTTACAATTGAAGGAAACAATTTTGCTCAGATTCAGTAGAGCCGCTAACTTAGTTCTTCTCCATAACGTATATGGTTTTCTCTAAGCTGCTGGAGCAGTTCTGGATAGCAGACCTAAGGTAGTATCTCTGTAGAAGGTAACTGAGCTAGGGAGAAATATGTAGCAGAAAGACTCCTCAGAGACATAAATGTGGGTTGTTGTTAAACTGGATTTGTTACTTAGAGGGTAAGCTACCAGTTATTCTGTTTTCTGTTAACTCACAGGGCTATTGTTTTCTAAGCAAAGAAGCCTTTATTTGCATTTACCATTGGTCTTTGAAATAAAACAATTCCAGTTACTTACTACTGTTGTTGCTCCTGGCAAGAAAAGTACTTCTACAAGCCATACATATAAGTAAAATAGTAGCATCTTCCTGAGGCTTGCTGTTCAACACACCTTTACCTTATTTAACACTGGGGCAATGCCAATCAGGACCACCCATTCTTGGAAATATAAAGGACCAGCACAAATTGGAAGAATGTTGACTGTTGAATCATCATGTGGAATATCCAGTTCCAGCTCCTCAGGGCAGTACTTACAGCAACCCACACGGGATGCTGAGTTGCAGTAAGAAGCTCTGAGCCTGTCTGTGGCCTTGATTCGAGAAAATATTTTTATCCAGAAGTGGTGCTTAAGTTTATTCTAATAGTTAGCATGTGTTTTAAAGCCTTTTGACTCCACTTGCTTTTAGACACACATATAAGGTCTTGTGGGCTAAGGTCTAAGCCAGTAGATGCCACCTTACCGTGAAAAATTTAAAGATGCTTATGTGACCCTCTGCCAGCCTTTCCTGGCTGCTTATTTTAAGTCACTTTGTCTTACTGACAATTCTGCAGTGACATAAAAGTTACTACTGTGGGTTCAGCTATGAAAACATTATAATTTATTTGTACCCTGTACGAAGGTAAATAAGCTTACTGAAAGAGAGGGATCCCTATTACGGGGATATCAATACCTTTTGCTTAGAAGAATCCCATTCATCTGAAGAACTATCTCAGGACAAAATCTGTGTGTAGACAAACAAGGCCTTGGTTTCAAGCAGAAATTATGAGGTCACTTAATTGGATTCATCGACATTTCACTCCTGCTGGGAACTTAATAGAAAGCACCCTTCTCTGGTTTAACTTTCTGTTATTTTTAATAGGTTCCAGCTCTGGAATAATTAGCGACTCTTAGATTACTTAATATGTTATCAGGATATGAAGCTACTGACAATTCTGACTATGTATATTAGTGAATCTAGTACTCAGGTATTTAAATTTGGTCTATTATATGTAATATCTAGATAAAACAAAATGTTGTGCAGGAAGAAAACAGTGCATTAGTGTGCCAGTGCCACATTTAATAAAAAAGGCTATTTGGAGGTAATTTATTGTTTACCTAAAGTAATCCAAAAAGGATAAAAGTGATGCTTATTTCTGTGCGTAAAAGCAACCAATGTCTCACAAAGTCACATAGGACCTTCGTCAGAAAAGCTGTATTAACTTTTGGAAGAGATTTCATAGTATGTCAAGCTCTTTTCATAGCACTGTTTATAAACAGACTTTAGTGGGGTTCTGATTTTCCTTGTGGATATAAATTTCTTCGATGAGATGATTATGTAGCTATGAGGTCTGTGAAATTAAAAATTTGAGTTTTTTGTAAATATTTCTTTATGTAGGTAAATAAGGACTATATACAAAACTGCGGCACAGTAATGTATTGTAGTAAGCCCTCCCAGACTTCAGCAATAATCAGGTAGTCTACTGAAACAACCATGCACCAGAAAAAGTGAGTGAGACGAAGCACCCATCAAGGTCTGGAAAAGTCCTGGACATTTACATGAGGTTTAAGAATTTCAAACTTACACCTGCTAAAGCTAACACATTTTGAAAGTACTCAGTGTCACGTTTTGAAACATAAATCATTGTCAAAGATTAGGATTCAAGATGAAAGCTAATATGACAGATGATTATCCAACACCTGCCTCTGCTGAAATTCTTACACCTTTCTTTGGTATTTTCATCTGGTATTTACAACTATTACAGATAAGGTAATGACCTATCTGTCCGAATAGCAGAACAACTGAGTGACAGATGTTGGCATTGTTTTGAGATAGTTTATAATGATTAAGTTTTTCAAAAGTGTTTCCCATGCTAGGAGGTATGAATATATGTGAATGTACAGGTAGAGAAAAGAGTGTGTTACTTGGCTGTTCTGTTGATTTTTGAGATTGTTCTAACATCCTTTATTAGGGGTATTCACTATAGATGTTAAGTCCTTGTAGTCAACTAACTGACATACAGAACTTGACTTTTGGCATGAAATCATGCCACAAAGCTTGGTTTTGATTATGAGGGGAAAATATATATCCTGCAAGACTGTACGGTTTCATTTTGCTTTATCTTCTGGGTGTAACTGTACAATTTTATGTATCTATGTGATTGAAATATATGTGTCCTTGACTTCTTTATGAAAAACAATTACAAGTAGGGAAAAGACAGTAAAAAAAATACAGAAAAAACACTCAGCCACCCAAGCCACTAAATCATATTGAATTCTAAACTGTAACTTTTAAAAATGCAATAATTTAAACATACAATCTTCTTCCTGTAGGGGAGATGGTCTTCATGAATGTGATAACACTACTGGGATCACTCCAAGAGGAAAGAAACTCTATGTTCTTGCTGATATTTTTATTGCTTCTTTGACTGAACAGACCATAGTATGGGGTAGAAACACCATGTAGCTAGAGAGCTCCAGGTAACGGTGAAGAGATACTAATGCTGTAGCTGAATTGGTAACCTTGGGGAATGGATTGCAGATTGCTTGATTTTGCAAGAAAGTTTATGTCAGTGGCAAAGACTCAAGAATATATATGGTTTGCATATCACATCTAAAGGGCACATTACAGATTTTGCTAATCTCTCTTTGCATCAGTTCTGCAAATCTTATTTTGTCCGTGAATAAAAGGGTCCTTTGTCCAAGAACAAAAGGCAGCAGGAGACAATGAGGTATTTTATTATTCTCTCAGCACCTTAGTTCTCTCCCTGCATTTCCAAGGGAACAATTCATGTGGAACAAACATGTGCAAAAAACACAAGATCCACATAAAAGGGCACCAAGCATCCTGTTTGTGAATAGTTGTCATGTAGCTGTAGCCAGCTGCCAGTATGTAATGATGATTTATGCTTTGGCTACCATTTGTTTGGCTTACTTGTGATTGGCTCTTAATCCTGCCTAGATGGAATGATTGGGCTGCTTTCAAAAAACATGGCACTTGAAATGGAGCAGTTGTGAATGCTTTTCCTAATCTGACCATCAGCTGAAGAGTTCTAATCACTCTAGTTTTAACACTGTTGAACAAAACTCACAGATATCATAGGTGGGCAGCAGGAGGCAGCTCCAAGGTGCGTACTTGGGTTGAGAGAGAAGCAGACACATCAGGTAGTCATGTGGGTCTCTCTGTTGTGCTTACAGCAGCGTTGATTAAGAGACAATTTGAGAAAGATGGGTTGGCTTGCATAAGAGTATAATAGAAAGCACAAAAAAGGAAAATTCTGGTGAAGAGGCTGTGTCATTGGTAATGAGCTAGGCTGAGGACCAATGAAATTCTGACTGTTTGCGTGAGGCCTCTGCTTAAATGGCCCAAAATAGTTACAAGTAATTACCAAGTTTTCAGCTGAATAATTTGGCATGGTTATGAAACATGTGCAGAGGCTTTCCATCGCCTCATGTGGTCTTTGTGCTTGTGAAGGGTGAGAAAAGCTTAAACTGAAACAGTCCTGATGTATGGGTTCTCTGTTGGACCAGCATTTTTAACTTAGTTTCCATAGGTCAATTACTTTTGAACTGGGAAGTTTTGGTAATTAATTCCTAGCCAACATGGCTTCTCAGCTTACAAACGCAAGCAAATAAAACAGGGACAACAAAAATCTTCCTAAGTGGAGTGTTACAAATTAAAAAAAAACCCAACACACCAAAAAAGCAACAACCCTTTAAAATGTGTTATAAAGTTCAAGTGTTTCTGTGAGTTAAAGGCCTTGGGAAAGACACATTCTATATCCACGCAGCAGAGCAATAGTGTATGTCTATTAATGAACTCTCCGTGACCCACACATAAAGTACCTAGCATACAGTACCAGACAATCTGACCTAAAAATAACATCTACAGTACGTATTCTCATTTTTAAGTATGATCTGAAATGGTATGGTGGAAAAGGACCTATGCTCCTAAAAAGGAGTATATTTTTTTTTAGCATGGATAATATAAGAATTCCTGAGTTGAAAATTACATTTTTAAAGGCTTCAAGATGTCTCACTAGATTTTTCTTCCTGGATGTTAGCCAAACAGCGTGAATGGTTCTGTTTTTTAAGTGTATATAACCTCCACTTCCTCAGGCTTTTTAATTCCCCCTTTTCCCATCACTTTAAAATGAAAAGTGCAAAGTCTTCCTTTCCATTCTGACTCAAAAATAATTATAAAAAACACAGCTCCAAAATTCCCAGCTTACCTTGCCATTAAATTTAATGAAAAGTGATATAAAAAAAATAAATATAGCATCATTATTTTCAGACAAGATTCTAGGTTGAATGTCGCAAATTAGTAGAATTTCATATGCACGTGTGTCTTCAGTGAACAATTTTAATGCGTATAAGTGTGTGCTGTATAGGTAATTAAGTAATTAGGTAATTTCAGTTTGCTTTCCATAAACCACTAACTGAGCACATGGCAAGGAAACTCTAAGTCTGTGTTTCTTGGGCTAGGATTTCTAGTCGTTAGGAAGAAAGCTCATGAAAAAAATACTTCATGTCAAGTTTCACGGATAAGAATTACTGAGAGACTGAGGAATTACTGAAAGACTACTTCAAATTTACTTTTTTCTATATGGGAAGACTGCAGGAAAGAGGTTTGTTTAAGTCTGACAGAACAAACATTTGGAATTTTCTCAGTTGAGAATATGAAAGAATATTAAAGATTTTGAGATTTTTTTTCCAGGTTACAAGTAAAATTATTCTTCTAGGACATGAGAAAATCTGCATTGTTTGCAGTGATTTTGAAGTCAGTTACTTTCACCAGCATCTACTTTACTACAGGGAATTTTAAAGAAAAATGTAGAACAAAAGTCAGTCTCACCTCTGTGCCTGGTA
>NW_008615597.1:6343-20452 GCF_000691845.1 Merops nubicus | reverse complement strand
GGGCGCCACTTATTACTTCCAAAAAAATATATTTATGGGGTTTTAAACCCGCTGGTTTTGCCCAGGAAGAAAACACCCCCAGTGGGAACCCAGTAGTACCTCCAGGGTGGTCTTCAGCAAAGAGGAGGACAGTAGCAATTAAAGGAGGGATGGGCAACCATCGCTTTCTTCCAAAATAAAAGGTTTTAATAACATGAAAATAACAAACAAAAAACACCTGAGGCAGGCACTGAAACAGCACCCCAGGGGGAGAAGCGAAAGAGCATGTGGCCTTGGGGCCAGGGGTTTTTAACAGGTTGGTAGTTGGGTTTACAAAAGGCATTGTCCTGTAAGGATACAAAGGTGGGATACCTACAGGTCAGGGGTCCAATGGGTGTTAGGGGATTGATCTTGTGGTGGCTAAGCCAACCACAACCTGGGAAAGGTGGAAAATTCTGGATGTGTGCCCATGTTTGGGGACAAAGAGGCAACAGAAACCTCTGTCTCCAGGAGGTGCACTGCAACACCACCGACTTCATCTCAGGTTGATTAAATGCCCATATTCCCCTTCTCATCCTGCCAACCACCCCAACCCCTCTGCCTAAGGGGCTGAGACCCAGCAGCCAGGGTCGAGTCGTGGCCCTGATGTTTCCTCAAGGCTGAGCTGCTGGAGGGGTCATCAGCACGGTGTTGGGAGGCTTCAATCAGGGAGAAGAGAGGAGGAGGAGAAGAATGCACATCTTTAAATGAAAAGCAATTTCAAAATGCTCCATTCTTGGTAAATCAGAAGCAGAAAGCCACGTGCAAGAGGCTGAGCATGGTCCAGCCCCCATCAATACTGAAAGGAGGATTTCTAATGACTTCCAGCAGCTCTAAAATTGGCTTTTACAATGTCTAAGATGCAACTGGAAAAAAAAAACCAACAACCCAGAGCCTCTGTCTTTACTGTTCTTTTATTCACTCCAGTCTTCTTACCTGCTTTTTATTGAGCTCTACAACTTAATGCTCTAAACCCACAGTCAATTGCTGTCAGCACGAGCTGCACAAACCCAACCCAGGCAGCTCCCAGCTCTGCCTCCTCTGCTCATTCATGAGAAGTAACCCAAAATATTTCTAATTCAAAGCAAGACAAATCATTTTTAAACCTGGAGAACAAAACTATTTCCTATCTTAAAATATTTTTTGGTTAATTGCCTTTTATTATAGCTCTGCTTTAGAGTTTAAGTTATTAACTCCAACAAGAGGCAAACTTTTGCCTAAAACATGGTTCTCCCACAGGTTTTTGTTGGTTTTCATGCTACGACCTGCTTTTTTGTGACCTTCCTGAGAAACCATGGGGAAAAAAGGTCTCTTTTTGGTTCAGAAGAGCTGAGAAGCACACGCCTGGATGTGTCTCTGTGGCAGCCCCAGGGAACGCTGCAGGAAGCCCACAACTGGCTCACACTGGGCTGTGACAACTTCTGCTGCTCTTGTTTTCTACAGCAAGAGTTGAGAAGTTCATTGGCTGAATGCATTCTTTAATGAAAGAGCTAATAGGTGCAATAAATTATTTAGAGTGTAGTATTAGACCATCTGAGCTTGTCCCACGTTGTTAAATGTGACAACTGTGATGCTGTTTCTTATAGAATCCTTTAGGTTGGAAGGGACCTCCAAGATCTAGATTAGAAATGAGGAAGTTCTTCCCTGTGAGGGTGGTGAGACCCTGGCCCAGGGAAGCTGTGGATGCTCCATCCCTGGAGGTGTTCAAGAGCATGTTGGATAGAGCCTTGAGCACCCTGCTCTAGTGGGAGGTGTCCCTGCCCATGGCAGGGGGGAGAACTGGATGATCTTTAAGGTCCTTTCCAACTGAAACCATTCTGTGACTCTATGGTCATCTTTCTGTCTCCTGATTGAAAATGTGAGTGTTTGGAGCTGGGAATCACAATTTAATCAGCTTCTAAAGAAGAGCAGCTCTTTAATAGGAGGAGTTCACAGCTCTGTCTTCTGAGCTGGTGGGGTATAGAAGCCACTCAATTCACATCATGAACCCAGACCCTGGAATGGAAAAAAATCATTTCCTGGGACCTGCCAGGGATGAGCAGGAAATACAATAAAAAGAGATGGATTTCAACATCCACTTTTAGCCTTTAGGCAAAACCACGAGCTGCAATTCCAGCCCATTGTCTGGCCAATGTCAGGAGCCACTAAAACACCAGAGGAAGAAGCTCTTGGTAGAAATGGTGAGAGCACCCCAGGGTTGCATGAGCAGCTTGAGCCAAGACTTGTTCTCCCATCCCACCCCAGCTGCTGAAGTGTGGGGAGGAACAGAGGAACATATGGGCAGCATCGTGTTGGTGGTTATTCCCAAAAAGCAAAACAGAACAAGTGAGAAATAAATTCCTGTCAACAACAGGCTGAGGAGAATCACAGGGAGAAGAAAAACAGGGTGGGGGAAAGGGGCTTATATTGGAGGGGAGCTCCACAGGGGGGGGGTTTGCTGGGCTCTCTTTATTCACACACACCCAGGACATGAGGAAAATGTAATTAAAAATGACCTTAGCCTGTTGCCTATTAAAAATATAAGCATGTGATCCAGATCCAGTTCTCCAGAGGACCTTTTTTTTTTGTTAATTTTTAGTTTGTGATCCCTAGCTGAGCGAGGAGCTTCCGAGTGTATTTATTACAGTATTGAATTGCTTTCCATGGTAACTAATTGTGATTTCAGCAACACAGGTTCTGCCATGGCACGGGGTGAAATGGAGCTGAGGGTGGAAGCAGATGGTAGGAAGAAAATGGTTTGCTTGTGGAATAGTGTTTCAGGCAGAAAAAAACGGGGGTGGCAGGGAGTGGAAAACAAACCAGCCCCCCTCCCAACCTTCATCCAGCTCCTCAGGAAAGTGTCTGGTGGGTATTTAAGGAAAGGAAAACCCCCCTGTGTGGGCTGCCTTCCCAATTCTTAATGTATTAAGAGGCAGACTGTTAAAAATCTGGGTGTGTAAAAGAAAAGGAGGAGTCAGGGAATTAAATTATGCTGAGATGGTTATTACTGATCAAAAAAATGGGAAGGATTAGACAAAAATTTATCCATTCCACTAGGAAAAGCAGGTGAAAGAGCATATTTTGAGCAACACTAAAAATAAAATAAAACTAAATAAAGGTTTTTCCAGGCTGTGAGTGTCTCACTGTCCACTGGGTGCAGGATTCTGCCAATCTGCCACATTCCTTCCCTACCTCTCTAAGGCACCAGAGGGTCCAGGGGATCTAACAGAGCACTGACCCAAAGAACAATATTGTCTTATTTCATTAATATATGGCTGGATTCATGATCTGTATTAGAATAATTAAAACATCATTTAAAAGATGCTTGAATTAATCCCATGAATGGGTTCCTAAACCCAGCCCATGAAACCAAATATCTCACCTAACCAAAAAATAAACCCCAGACACCCAAGTAAGCGTCCAGAAATCCAACTGTGGTGGATGTCACCCAACATGGAACCCCCACGAGTGGCTACGTCACCCAGCTGAGAACTGTTTGTAGGAGTTCCTCTGAGTTTACTCCACCTCATGGGCATTGACCACGTCCATGCTCAACAGAAACTCTACAGCCTGAGTACTCCTGTGCTTAGATTTCTGGCAGTGTGCACCCAGCGGAGGTCATTTTAGGCAGATGGAAAGTCAAATCATTTATGAAGTTAAGTATTCATTTTTATTTACTCATCAGACAGCCAGGTTTTCATTAAATAAATATATATCTAGGCACTTAAAATGTGAATATTTGACACAAGCCTGTTTGACAACACGGAGCCATTAAACGGATCAAGGTTATTCCCAAGGCTCTGGTTCCTCCTGGGAGCAGGTCAGTGGGAAATCTGAGTTGGTGCTTTATCAACCTAACGAACCATAAATGACCCTCCAGCACTCCAGCAGTTACACCATCCCAGTCTGATGACCAGAAGGAGTCTACGTGCTCCAACTGATGTCCACCCAGGATAAGGAAGGTATTAGAAGCAAACCATACATTAAACAAGAAAGTGATTTTAATGATGGCTCCCCAAAGGCACCAGTCAACACTGTGGACCAATGACCTACACGTTTGGGTGATGAGTACACATTTTTAGCATTACAATATCTTTTTTTTTTCAACAGCTTCTGATGGCAAACAAAGTGAAATACTCCTTTTATCTGCGACAGCTTTGTCCTGGATACTCTTCCACCCTTCCACTGGTTTGGTTTAGTGGGAAAACATGAAGCTGAGCTGTAAGGGTCACACCGAGCAGCCCAACTCTCTGCTCTCCTCTCCCCACATCTTTCTCTGCATCCTATCAGATGCACGCCATGGAACTCCAAATTTATGTTGATGTAACTCCTCCAACATCCCTCAAATTGCACGGCTAGAAAACCAGTGTTGTGATGGTCAACCAGAGCAGCTGCTTCTCAGATCTGCAGGCGCAGTGTAGCACAACTGGTGATGGAACATCTCGACTGAGGACAACTGCACACCTCGTATACCCACTGCAAAAACCTTGGAGATGGGTCGAGTAGAAAGCTCACAAAGCACATTTGGAAGGAACCACCATGAAGTTTATGCTTCCAAGAGACCATTTACAATCAAACACAAAACTTCAAATGACATTTTTTTTTAAGGAAAGCACTTGAACACTGAGGTCCTGACAACATCAGATCACTTGAAGCTGTAAACCTTAAGAAGTTTTATGGGATTAAATAAAAACAGCATTACAATTTCCAGGTCTTAATCATCGAACAGATTGTAACAACAAGATAGAATTAGGATGTAAACATGAAGCTCAGGAGACCAGGACTGAAAAAACTCAATTCTTTGTAGAGTTCTGCCTGCCCACAGTGAAATCCACAACTCCTGGAGAAGAGTTTCTTTCCATCTCACATATTGATGTCTGTGTTTTACAAGCAGCAGTCCCCACATCATCATCCCCCTTTTTAATATTAGAGGATCACTACTACCTTGAAAAAACAAACCTCTCCAGGTCAAATCCTGCTGCCAGGTATCAATGTGACATTTGGAAGGGAATATTTGAAACCATTTGATTTTGTTAATTGCCTCTGTATGCGTAGATATGTGAGATTTTATATATAAGGACATATAAAATCATGAACCTCACAACCCTCAAGCCTGAACTACCTCTAGGTAAGAAATACAAGACCTTTTTCAATAAATGTAAAGGGTTTATTTATACCTGAGACATTTTTGCATATTGATGTCTTTGTACCTTTACCTCTAGGTACTCACTTAAGTCTTTTTTCCCAGGCTCTCACACAAAGCCACTGGAGTGATGTGGATTCTTCCCACTAACTCCACAGACTTTGGCCAAGTCCTTCCTTATCTAACCTGGACGTATAAACAAGAGGTGTAAGAGAATTAAACAGATATATATTGAAATAAGAGTTGCTGTAGAAGAGGATGGGCTGGTTTATACAAATCCAGAGCTAGTTCAACACCCCTGATCCTTTTCACAATGCCTGGTTCAAAAGAAAATGCTAGTCCTTTAACATGTCCATACTTGTTGGTTAAAAAGCAACTTTTGGAAATATTTCTCCAGATAAAGGGTTGTTTGCTGTACACAACAAGCTGAAAATGCTCCTTGGCTGAGCTCTTCCTCAGTTCTTGAGAAGATTGACCCATTTCTCCACCCCACAAGCCAGAAACCCAGAGGGGAGGAGTAACAAGTCGCTGTGGCTCCGTGACATTAAGGTCACAGACCAAAGCAGATGGATTGAGATTTTCAAAGACATTTAGGGAGTTTAGGAGCCCAGTTTTTCCTCCTGAAACTCAAGGCATGTGGATGCCTGACTCTTGCAGATTCATTGGACCTTCCTGGCTGTGCTCAACCCTCCTGCTCCTCAGCCCTGCAGCCCCCACGTGCTGAGTGTTAAGGACAAGCACCACCAGGGACACAACCTACATAAGGCTCTTACAGAGTTTCACAGTGTTATTGAATTTGGCAAGAACCAAACTAAATTTAAAAGTTCCCTTTGTAATCTAAACAGCTCAATTAAAAACAAACCACAAAACAAACCACAACAAACCTCACCACGTTTCACTCCATTTTGCTTCTGGTGGGGAATTCCCTAGGAGTGCTTACATGCAAATGTGGTGTCATATCTGATAACACAGCAATTAGAATTATAGTTCAACCAATGGAAAGAGACGATTGGAAGTGAAATAAAGTGTGATTTTAGGCACAGAACTGGACACACTTGAAAAATCAGCAAAAATACTACTACTATATTCCTGAAAGACATCACAGGATGAAACAGCTTCCACGTAGATGAGGACACCCTTCTGATGATGGTTTTTTGCACTGTTTTTTACAGAAAAAAGTTGACTTTAGTGATGATGGCCAGCCAAGCTGACTTTAAACAGCTCTTTCTTCTGTATGGGATGTGATGGGGGAAAGGAAAGCTGTATTTCACTGGAATGAGGATTTCATAGACCTTAGAAAGTTTAGAAATGGTTGATTTAAAATAGGGATAAGTAGCATAGTTCTGTGTGAAGTGAATCAAAAGCTCTTTTCCAAGTAGCAGTTAATTCTAAGACCCAACACCTGCAATAAATGGGTAAAACCAAGTCAGTGTTTGGAACTCCAGGATGAGGACACACAGTGATGGAGCAGCAATGGACCCCCAGTGAGACACAGTGACAAGCATCCGATGGAGGAAACTCTACCGCTTGCATCTCCAGTTGCCTGTTCCAATTTCACAACCACACCACTTCCCAACTCCACTTTTACACCATTCTTGTACCATCCTCAGCATCTAAACTGGAGGAGTTTGGGTGAGAAGACCTTAACTCCCTCCATCCCCAGCTGAAGCAGAGGGTGCAACCCCCCTGACCTCCAGCGCTACGAACACTCCGCGACCCCCCAGTGAAGTCTCAAGGGCCTAGGTGTCCCTTTCCAGAACTCAGGAGCTCTCTGGTGTGATGGCCAACAGCTCCACAACGTTCACTGAGCAACTGGCACAGCGAGGCACTTATGTGACAGGTTTAAAACTCATCTTTGGTAAACACTCATCCCAAAAACTCAGAACGAACGTTTTACTTCCCAGTCATCGGAGAAATCGTCTTTTGCTACTAGTGTGTGTGTGTGTGTGTGCAGGAATCAAAGCACACACAGCACGTTGCTCATATAAAATATTTTTTCAAATGCTGCTGCCAAGGAATTAATTCATCTAAAAAAATGCAGTCCTGGGCTTTTTTGTCTTGGTTTTTTTTTTTTTTTCATACATTAAAGCATCTCTGCTCGACCACAAATTAGCTATAGAAAGCGAGCCCCATGTTCACCTTCTTTCTCATTCCACTGCCTTCATTTTCAAGACCAATTTAATCAGATGGGTTGCATCTCTTACAGCTTCCATTCCCTGTGAGGCAGAGCCGGGGCTCTGACGCTGCATTATTTACACAGCCAAGTCTCTCAGCTGCATCAGTGGAAATTTTGGATTATGCAAAAGCACCGAGTCTGCTCTTGGTGGGGATGTCTCCTGCTCGCCGTGACTACACGGTGCTCTGTGAGGAGAGGGACCTCCTGCCTCTGCTTGGATCTGAGGAGGGATGAGGGCAGAGCCTGTGAAGCAGAGCTCAAACCACCAAGAGACAGCCCATCAACGCCTGTGTTCAGAAGATGCTGCAAATCAGCCCTGCTGGAGCTGCACGGGTAGAATGGATGATCTGCTTTAGTGCACCCAGAACATTTTTGCTCCTAAACCCAGGCGTTTCTACAGAGAGGTATTTTATTGGCTTCTTTTTTTTTCATTTCCACTATTTAAGTTTTGCTTCAGGATTTTTTAGAACCCAGAACTTAGTGCATTTCGTCTTATAAAATTAGAATAATTTACATCCTTCTCTTTTCATTGGAAACAAAAAGTATAGCCCAAACACACGCGGGGGAACAAGTGCTTCACAAACAACAGCCATTTCACCTGCTTCACGACCTGCTTAACGGCCATGGAGACACTGACCAACCCAAGAACTTTGGCAACTTGCACAAAAAGACGTCCTCAAACCAGAAGCGATGATAGAACTCGTTTTAGTGAGGCCTTTATTGGGGAAAGAACTGGAAAGAGAGAGGAGTCTAAGTGCTGAGGAGGTTTTTCCTGGTCCTAAACCATGCTGCTTTGCATCTGTATGTGAAATGGGTACGGCTGGTAGATGACAGGGGCTTGTCCATGAGCAACGTAGTAGCTGCTGAAGTTCCTGTCACTGATATAGGGAGCGGGCTGATAGTAGCACGTGACGTTGGCGGCGTTGGGGATGATGTTTTGTTCTCCCAGGACTTTCAAGGCCAGAATTGTGATCATGTTCAGCGTCTGCCTTCGCTCGTGCCCCATGAGGCAGACTGTGCTCTCGTTCACGACCCCACGCAGGGTCATCAGGTAGTCATACTTGCTCTTCTCCTCCCCGATGAAGTGGTTGCGCAGGTAGGACTCGATTTTCCTCTGCTGCTCAGCAACATCTGGAAAATCAATGAAGAACCTGGAGCACATGTAACGCTCCAGGGATTTAATTTCAGCCTCGTCTGCTGGCTTAAAGTCACGGACCAAGAGATTGCTGTACTTCAGGAGGCCACCTCCTCTGATCTCCTCCGGGTTCCTGGTGGAGATCAGTTTGTATTTCAAGTGGTCCATGGCTTCGTTGAAGTCCCCATACATGCTCTCGGCGATGACCGTGGGGTGAGAGTCTTCTGCCAGGCTGCAGTCTGTCGCCCTGTAAACGCCCAGGATGGAGTCCAGGATGATCTGGAAGGAGTCCACGCTGAACTCAAACTGACGCCTCAGCGAGCTGACAAACTTCAGCTCCACGTTCTTGCCGCTGTTGTTGGACAGGGAGATGAGACTCCAGCGATCGTGGTCGGTGGAGACCTTGACCATCTTCTGCACGTAGGCATCTTTCATGGTCTGGGCAGTGATTTTTTCCTTATTAACACATTTTGGCAAGAAGTCCAAGAGGCAATTAAGAACCGCTTCCTTAACAACCTGGAACTCGAGCTCGCTTGGAAGCTCCACCCCAAAAATGATGTCTAGGTCCTTGTAGGTGGTTCCGTTCTGCTTCAGGAGGATGTGGCTGGCTGTGGAACCGTTCAGGCGGATATCTCGGACGTGGATTTGCTTTTCAGTGAGCTGCTCCTTCACCACCTGAATGATATCCTTCAGCTTGACATCCAGCGTCGGGAAATTCCCTCTCCCGTGAATAGGTATGACCTCAGCTAAGACTTGGTCCAGGATTTTAATCTGATCCCAGGTGAGACTGCTGAATCTGTGGTCCAAGTCCTCAGTCATCGTGATGTCGGTTGGCTAACTAGGGAGAAACAGAGATTGAGAGCCAAATGTTAGAACTCAAACAGGAGAGAGCCTGACGTTGCACTGGGTTGTGACAACCACGTGTCCTCCTTCCTCAGTGCAGGGGCAGAGCATTCAAAGTTCATTTTACAGAGGCACCATCCCAGCTAACAGTCTGAGTCAACCACTGTCACAGGCTTTTAATTGAATTTTAATGTGCTCAGGTTTTAATCCTGCTGAGAAGCCATTGTGTTATTGTATAACCCACGGCTCGAAGTGAAGGCAGTAAACCATATAGACTTCATTTAAAACTAATCACATTAAATAGTTGGTGGTTATAATGAAACTCCAAATAAAATTCACTGCAAAGAGCTAAAAGGAGCAAAATGAGCAAATTTGCTCTTTCTATCCTGCCTAGAAATCTCCCTTTGTCTTCAGTGACCTGAATTTTTAGAACTCCTGAAAGATCAGGAAGGTTTTTAAAAAGATGCAACGTGTTCATTGTTTAATTTAGTCTCTATGAATCAAAAGTATGAGCACATCCCTTCATACCTCTTGTGATGGCTTGAGAACTGGATATTCAATAATTGTTAAGCTGTTTCCACTTTATTTCTGAGTCAAATCAGCTTTGGTTTTTTTTTTAATGGCATGGTAACTCACAGGCAGGTATTGTGGTTTGCTGATAACTTTCTGACTAACCCTCATGCTTGGCTGCTGTGCCTCCACGTGCTGGGTTTGAAGCTGTGTTTGCTGCTCTGAGCTACAGGTGAAGGAAAGGAATATTTCTGGACATAGAAGGATCTTTATTCATTGCCCAAAACAGCAAAAAATCTTTAGTCAGTGCAGGTTTTTTGGGCGCTTCTTTACTCTCCTGAGTCAGATGTGGATATCCTCAACCCATGAGAAGCTGCTGTTCAGACAGTTTATAGATGGAGGTAGAGATACTGAAATCAACCTTGATTACTGAAATGAATGCCTTTTTTTTTCCTGCACAAACACTATAATTTTGCTCTCTCCTTCAATGTGTGACTTTCGGCTGCCTGCCAGCACTGCAAACGTACTCCTCAAACACCAAGAAATGGTTCTGCAGACAGATGGCTAAACTGTATTTTTTTCAGCTAAAGCTGAAGAGTAAAAATGAAGTAAAATCATACTGAGTAATAACCCTGTTGAAAAGTCTACCCTGTTGTTTCTTCATCAGTAGTGCCTCCATATGTACGTTGTCATATATTTTCCTTCCCTCGCCTTCAGGTTCCACATTCTGGAATATTTGAGTAATTTCAAGCAACTTGTGAACTGACAAATGGCTTGGGAATATTACAGAGCTATTTTTTTCACATGCTTCCACTAGAGTTTCAGCTCCTGAGGATGCTAACGAAGAGCAGATGTCATTTCAAGCACCTTTCTGGCCTCGTGACAAAGAACAGAACCAACCGTGTGCTTGAAGTTGAACTCGTGCTTTGAAAGTTGGCTAAATCAGGACCAAAGTTGGGAGTTGAATTGCCACCAAGTTGACCATGTGAAGCTCTTGGATTCTGCCCTACAGTTCTGGCACACCCATGAGGTTCCTGGCATTAAGAGGCAGATAACTCCACCTCCATGACATGGAAATATAGAGATGTTTGCATACCCAGTGAGACGTGCAGACGTTCCTGCAGGCACTGGGAAGATGCCACACTTGAATTGAAAGGAAGAGCAGTTGCCATCCACATCACTGCTTATTTTACATGCTCGTGGCTTTATGTTACCTATTTATTATTCTGATTCCATTCTTATTCCTTTATTGCCACCAACTATTACTAGGAAAAGCTTCCACCCACCCTTTGTAGCCCTTACAACATCCCAGTACATGTTCACCATAAGAAGCAGCTGTTAGAGAAAACCACGGTGACTTTTGGAAGCAGCACAACCCTGGGTGGAGTGAGAAGGTTGGGAGGAGAAGTTTTTGTGTAAATCTTTTGGCTGCCTTGCTTGTCATTTGTGTTATTGATAGGTCAGATTATGGTGGACCAGCTCTAATCACCTCCTAGCCAACTTCTGTTGGGTAAGCAGCAGGTTTGGGGACGTGATTTGCCTGATATTGCAAAACTTTTGAGAGAGCTTTTCAAGGTGAATGCTGGGATGTGAAAGAAAGGGCTTAGAGGAGGCAATGTTGAAATTCAATCCTGTTTACCCTCTTCAAACACTTCTGAAAGTCAGAAGATGGGAGTATCCCCAAATAATACTTCCTTTATTGCACGGTTTTAGTTATTTTAGATCTGATTGCAAAACAGGAAGATTTTAAAATGACAGGCAAAGGTAATGTCAGTAAATATTTCTTTTGTGTGGAAATGCTGCACCTCAAAAACATCATTTCTCTAAAGTGATTCCTGGAGAATCTGTTGATGCTTTGTGAGTTCAGAGCCTCAACATTGATGTCTGAGAAGTGTCTGATGATAAGTACTAAGAATTCTGCGCTCAAACAACACCTTCAACTTTGACAAGCAAGGAAAATGTTCTAGAAAAAACAGGGATCAAGTTGCCAAGAGTGTAATTCATTTAGAGATAGAACAAAATAAACTTTTTAAGAATTATTGACTAATTTGCTTCCAGTTTGCCACCCAGTCTATAACCCTGCACTTTCCTAGAAGGACTTTCTCTTGCTCTTTTCCTTAACCTTGTCTGGCAACAAGAAGAATCTCCAGGCAGTTTTATAGTCATTAGGAACCTTATTTCTTAAAGCAGTGGCAAATTTATTTACTGAGGTGCTCAGGCTAATGTCAGGAGTTATTACTAATGCAAGGCAGCCTCAGTTGCAATTAATCAGCAGCAGTATTGAGGCTCTAATTAGTCAAAGTGTTGGGTAAAACAAGAGAGAACAAGGGACGAAGGGAAAGCAACTCACTGCGTGTGACCACAGCAGCCAGATGGGAAAAGAGGCTGGAAAATCACTTTATTCTTTGGAAAGTGGTGAGGTCTGTGGTGGAGGATGATGCCTGAAGGCAGCTATGTCTGCATGCCCCTTGGCCAGCAGCAGTGTTTTGCCATTTAGAGGAACCATGTGTGTGACCCAGACCTTCAGAAACAAACAGCCTTTGAAACTGAGTATTGAAAAGAGGGTTTTTTGTCCCCTCACTTCATCAGCATTTGTAAGTTCTTGAGACTCTCTTCTAGTGATTTTTCTTATTTTTTTTTGTTTATAGGATTTCAAATGTAACTATAAACTGCACTGAACCCTGAATCCTGCCTGATTTAAGGTCTCTGCCAGACAAAGAGATGAGGAAAAGTAGTTTTTGGGGTGTTTTTTTTTTTACATATACTGGCTAGAGAAGCACAGAATAAGATGGATCAGCTCTAGTCCAGTTTTGTGATATATTATCCTTAATATAAGGCCAGATAACTGTTTCCCTCTCTCAAATTCCAGCTTGCCCTTGACTGGTCACCTTCAGCTGGTGAAGAGGTGGCAATGTGGAGAAATGTTTAGTTCCTGTGGGACCATCAGACCTTCCTTGTTCCACACAACCTTTGGAGAAATGGCTACTTGCAGTCTAGAGGACACCCTCAGCACATTTAGCTCCTATTTTACCAATAAACTGTTTAAGATTCCCTTTTTATACACTCCATGCTGTTGCTACAGTGTGTTTTCAAAGGGCTGGCAATATGCTGGCACTCTCCAGCAGAGGACATCTGAAAGAGCTTTTGTGCAGCTTTGTTAGCTCCATTCTCTCCCCTTTGCCTTCATCTGCTCCCTTGTTTGCCTGTTTTCCACCAATTATGTGGAATACTTTAATGCCCCAACTATCTTTACTTTGCATTTGAAATTGGTTGTGAAGGGACCTTTTAGAGCTGAAGTAAAAAGTCTTGTCAGCTGCCACAGTCACCTTGCTTTGGGGGTTCACCCCAGAGATGCTCCAAATACCAGTTGCATCGTCCCCTTAGATCTCTGGGTTGGTTTGCCTGCATAGACATTAGAGGTATCACTTAATGATTTCCATGATAACTTGCTAAAGGTTTATTTTAATTCAGAGATACACTTCTCTCTGAGGCTGGACATTTTAAAGCATTTTTCATGCTCACTGACTCCAGGACTGCAGCTGGCACAGGCTCTGGAGGCAAGAACGTCAACCGTGGAAGGAGTCCCAGTCATCATTTAAATGTGGATGAGACAAGCAGAAGCAGTAAAGCATCTGGGGGATCCTAAATGGGGACATATTTAAACTGGTTTGACAGTGTTTTTCATGAGTTTTTCCCCTCCATTAATGTTAATGCATGCAGTGAAGACACTGTTTGTTTATCCTGTTATCAGGAGAGAACGCCTGAGTTGCCATCAGTTTTCAGTACAGTTCCCATCTAGTTACCCTGAAATAACAAATAATAACTCAAGGCCATATGCTCTTCTCTGAGATAAGGCTCCATGGTGTGCAAAATCCACTGCAGCAGTTTGCCTGGCCTGTGCCACACAACGTGACCTTCAAGGGCAGGACAAGCAAAGCAGAGAAGGAGGAGAGACTTGATCCACAAAAACGTGTCCTACCCTGCCTCCAACCCAAGGAGCAGGGAAAAGCAACAGAGTCATCTACCAGCCCTTCTCCCAGAGGAAAAGGAGTTGCAGAGCAGGACAATGCAAGGGCAGCTGTACTCTGCTACAGCACAAAGCTGGGAAAGGGAACTGAGCAGCCTACACCTCAGCTGGAACGTTCCAGGGCATTGGTTTGGAGAGCTGGCAGTTCTCAGGAGGGCCAAAATAACTGAAGTTTTGGGGTTAAACCCTCAGCCCTGAATCAGAGTGGGCATAGGGGTGATGCCCACAACCAGGACACTCCTAATTGGTTTTCACCCAGGGTCTGGCCAGCCTTGGGT
>NW_008615597.1:5976-6282 GCF_000691845.1 Merops nubicus | reverse complement strand
TAAGAGCTGATGGCAGGAGATGTGGGAGGTCTGTGCAGTGCATGTGCTGTTCTGGTTGCTGAAGGGGTTCCCTGACTCTCCACAGCAAGTGGAGCTCCCAGGATAGTGGGGTAAGATGCTGAGTCTCTCTGCTGGTGGTTGTTGTATGGTTGTGCTTTGGTTGATGACCTGGGTCCCTCCTCCTCCCATGGCATGGTTCTGGAGTCAGCTCATTCTCCTCTTCACACAATGTGTTTTAATTGAATGTGTTGACTTATTCCTCCCTCCAGTGGTCTGGCAGGTTGGGTTGTTGGTGGATGGGTTAAG
>NW_008615597.1:5553-5876 GCF_000691845.1 Merops nubicus | reverse complement strand
AATCCCTGTTATGTCCTCCTGGAGACTTGGGGGTTTTTTTGGCTGTTGAATTTTTCCACTGTGACTCATGGTACAGTCATTCTTAGCTGCATGTGGATCCCCCCACAGGGCAACATTTTCAAGGCCTTTGTATCAGCTCCAACAACACACAAGGTTCCTTCTTACGTGTCCTCCAGGTTCAGACAAACCAGCCCTTGCAAACAGCGTGGTCAGTCTTGCTCTAAAACACTTTAATCACTTCAAAAAAGAAAGGCCACACAACACTAGGTCTGTCTGGGGCTGTGGTGCTCACGGAGAAGCTGCTGCTCTAGGGGAAGATGATT
>NW_008615597.1:0-5514 GCF_000691845.1 Merops nubicus | reverse complement strand
CCCCCCCCCCCAGCCTTACCGTGGCAGGATGAGTGGCAACATGGATCTCAGAGGAGTTCACAGGATGACTCACTGGATCCTTTGGTGAAAATAGGAATTGTCATCTTGTCACTGACAAAACCACAAACCTCCCAGGGAAAGCTGCAGGGGGGGGGGAAAAAAAAGGAAACAAACCAAGAATAATAACATTCATTTTGAGAAAAATGTTAACTACCAGTCACCTGCCATGCAGAATAAATCATGCCTTGCAACTTGGCAGTCCTGCAGTCATAACAATAGCCTCTCAAGTCAGAAATTATAAGGTAAAACCAGGGGAAGTGCTTATAAAGACTCTGGGTTTCAGGTCATGCTTAATCCTCTGCAAGGATGTTAATGAACTTGGGATTTTCTCTGCTGGATTTTGAATAGGAATTAAAAATTATTAATAAGTGAAGTAGCAGGGTCTTGGTGGAATCATATAAAAAAAATGGAGCTAATAACAGCTCAGCAAAATGCAGTATTATGAATGGCATAGTGGCTATGCCAGGATTTCAGCTGGTTTTGGGACTGTGTGTATGCCAGAAGCCCAGCCCTTGCTTTCCTTACTCTGTGGGGACCCCCCTGCTCTGCCAGGACCTGTCTGCAGCTTTCATCTGCTTCCCACCTCATGATGGGCTACTAATTGAAGGAATGTTTGTCCCCTGAGGTGCTCCCCAAATCCGTGCAGCCTTGGGTCATGTTTGTAGCTGGGAATAAAGGGTTAAACTTGGCTGAGCTCTGGTTAGCCTGGAAGTGAGAAGCTTGTTATGGCTTCAAGGGCAAGGGAAAAAGGGTCTGGGCTTTTTTTGGGAAAGAGGCTCTGGGCTGCTTAGATAAAGTCTCAGCATCTGGAGTCTGGTCTCCTGGAGGTAAAATGAGACAAATGGAGTTTTTTTAAAAAAAATAAGTACATCTTTTAGGTTTTTTAATACTGAACTATTGGTTTTTTCCTTTCTGTGTAAGAGTGGGAGGTTTAATGGCTGTGTGACATCCATTCATGGATATATCATCATGATAGAATGGATTAACACTAGAGTAAAATTAATGGCTTCCCCTGGTGATATTTAGGGGAAGGTGAGAGAGATTTGTCTATCTTTTCAGGGAAGAACTCCTGTTATGATAGAATATATTCATAGAAGCAGAGGCTGGGCTGGACAATGAGCCAGAGGCTACAAGGAGAACCAGCAGGGTCTGGGGGATAACCCCTGGCTCTGTGCCTTGAGCTTCCCCCTCCAACAGGCTGTGCCACAAACACCAGGTGAGAGCACAGGCACTAGTGCCACTGCTTGGGGGTGTCCCAGGTCCCACCATGAGGCACCTGGACCCTCCAAGCTACTGGGTGCCTGCATCTCCTGTGGGCTGTGTGGAAGGAGGAGGTTGCTCGGGTGCCTCAGCAGCTGAGCTGGGGTATTCTGAGGTGAGACCTCTGAGGTGGCAAGAAGAAGAGCCAAAGATTCTCTTCTCCTCTCCAGAGATGCCTCCTCCCCCCTTGCTGCCTGCCAGTGTCCAGGAGCAGGGCATGATTGCTCTGCTCAGCTCCTCAGACTAATACCAAAAGCTATTTACTCACTCCAGATCCCAATGACTCAATCCCGAGCTCACTTATCAAAAACTCTCATTATTATGACTAAACTGCAGCAAAAGCAGGCAAGGTAAAAAATGAAACAATCCTTTCCCATCTATTAGCCATCTTCATAATTATCTCCCCTCTTCAAATGCCAGAGGAAGAGGGATGAGCCATGCAGAGTGTCATTACAGCCCTAATTCTGGGCTTTTTGCAGGGCATAGAGGGTGTGACAAAGTCAAGGCTCTCCTCAGAGGCTCTCCAGAGGCTTCTTCCCTTCTCCTACACCACGAGAGACTCAGTGAGTTGTAAAAATGCCCCCAGGAACCTGTCCTGAGGGGTCAGCCTTGGTTATGGAAGCATGAGAGGATCCCACCAGCTTTGCAGCCCTGTTTTGAGAGGGCTCCAGCACAGCACAGGAAATCCAGTGGATTTTTTTTTCACTTAAAAAATGCTGTGCCTTGCTGGAAGCTGCATTTAGTTCATTCAACCAGTGCAACACTTTCTTTCCTTTCTGAATCAGCACTGAGCCACTGCAGGGGGGGTTTAATAGTACATCCAGGAGCACAGTGGAGCTGGAGGGTGTTCCTTGGGGTGAGCCAGAAAGCTGAAGACCAAGGCACTCCATAAAGCCCTCTGCTCTCAAGCACCTACCTCATTTCACTCCAAAAGTATGTTCCATTTATGGCAGAGGACACAAACATTGGGCACGGGCTGGAGGGTGGTTTGTGGAGCAGTCTGAGGTCCCAAGTTGGTGACTGCTACAGCAAGTGGGGAGTTTAAACTGAGTTGGGAACAACTTCTGCATCCTGGATCAGATTTAGCTGGCACCCTCCCCAGGAATATGCCTCAGAGGGAGGAGAGGGCAAGCTGGGGTCCTCTTCAAAGATTGCTAAGCCTTCCACTCTTTGGTTCTATTCTTATTTATCATGTAATTCATATTTTTATGAATTAATTCCATCAGTTATACTAGAAAGTTATTCTCTGACTGCACAAGACAGTAGTGAGGTTTCCTTTTAATGCTCTTTTCCCAATTTTGAGTTCACTTGTAAAAGCAGAGGGGAAAATATGAATTATTCATTAACTTCAAAGTGCTTGCTGTACAAGAGTTTATTCCCCATTCTGGTTCAGAGTTAGGATTCCCCTAGAAAATGGCTTTTGGAAAAAGGAAACGTTTTCTAGAGCTCTGGGACAAAGTAAAATCCTCTATAACTCCCCCCAAACCACAGGAGGGAAAAGGATTCTGGCTGCAGCACCAGGCCCAGGGTCCTGCTGCTCTTTTGTGGTGAAGCATCTTGGCTGACATTAAACCAAAGATAAAGGGGCCTGCAGCAAAGGTGTGGGGGTGTCCCTGACTTTTCCATCACCATCAATAATGTTTAATGACCATCCCGTGGGTGACAACACCAATTTTTGAAAGATGGAGTCAAGCTTTCCATCACCAAATGGGGGGAAAAACACTGAACGTGATGTTGGATGTCCAGACAGGAGCTGCTAGATAAGCAAAGATGCAGCAGAGAGGGCAGTGGAGAAGAAAAGCAGCTGATGTTGACATAAATGTCCATCTGCTGTACCAGCTTGTGGTGTTCCAGGGAAGAAAACTATTCTCTTGTTAATATGTCCTGAAAGAAACACTTTAGAGCCCCAAAAATATCTGAAATGATGT
Organism: Merops nubicus; assembly: GCF_000691845.1. Taxonomy (NCBI): domain Eukaryota; kingdom Metazoa; phylum Chordata; class Aves; order Coraciiformes; family Meropidae; genus Merops; species Merops nubicus. The sequence continues at coordinate 2,266 of NW_008615597.1, read as the reverse complement.
TCAGGAGTTCTGCACCAAGAAGAACTGAGGTTCAACATCATGCTCAAATTTTACAGCTCTGTTCTCCCTTTCCATACTGCTCCCTGATTCTGTGTGGCAGAACAGGTATGTCACCAGTTCCCTGGGGCATCTGAGATCCTGTGCTGGTGCTTTGAATAAGTATTTTTGCATGAAGATCATGGTGGGAAAAGCGACAAGTCTTTCAAAAGACTTTTATGCCATTGGGATTCAAATAGATATCTAAAAAATTTGGTTCTCACACCAGGAATTTCTCTGGTGTAAAGGAAAGCAGTGCCCAGCTGGGCATCTGGCTGCAGCAAGGCAACCCCTGAGCTCACTCCCACTCTCTGTGGACCATCCCTCCCTCTGTTACCTACAGTTTGATGGGGAAATTTGGCTTGGGGTTTGCCTACAAATCTGGTGACTGTTTGTTGAGCTTCATCCTTAAAACCAGTGGGAGTTAGACATGTAAGACATTGTGTTATGGATTTTAGATATATATATAAACTCTATCCCCATAAGCAAATGACTACTGGGAACTCAGCAAACACTGTCAATAACCTCAGGGTGACTCACAAGGTGAATGAAAGAGGCAAAGCAGAGCACAAGCTACCAACATTTCCCCCCCTGATGCCAAGCACTGATGGCACAGACCAAACCTGTCCTGGAGGTGAGGAGCCCTGACTCACCCCAGGAGTCCCAGAGATGAGGATGGAGCCTGATCTGCTCATCAGCTTGGAGCAAGGGAGGCCATGAAACCAACTTGGATTAGGAGCATTTTGAAAACAAGAGGTAGAATGTCATCCCTTCGAGCAGGGTTAATGAATGGATTTCCACTGCCAGCCTAAATGCTGCTTAATTTACTCTCCAAAGTAACTCAATGTGATTTCAATGTGATCTTTCAAGGAACTTGGTCCACTTATTTCTCCCTGATTTATAGTGGATTCATAAATTATCTGCCTTTACTACGTCAGCAATCACTCCTGAACTTGGGCAGGAGCTGCTGATAGGCTCTCCAGGGCAGGAATTTAAGTCCAGGCCTTTGCTCACCAGGGTCAACCTTAGACCTCTCTTTCTCTGGCAGCTGAATCCTTCCAGAGCACACACAGAGTCCTTCCTACGGCGCTGTGTGTCTGATGCCTAATGAGGCAACAGAACCCAATTTGCTGTGAAGTTGTGCCTCTAATGCACAGCCCAGCAGGAACGCTGTGCAAGCAGTGCTACCACCGGGTCAAGGGGCTGCAGCAAGGGCAAATTAAAGGGATTATTGCTAAGGAATATATGCAAAAGGGCTAAGGGATGAGGAAGGTATAGCCCAGACTGTGCTGTTCTCCCCTCCACACATCAAGCCCCGGGTCAAGGGGCTGCAGCAAGGGCAAATTAAAGGGATTATTGCTAAGGAATATATGCAAAAGGGCCAAGGTATAGCCCAGACTGTGCTATTCCCCCCTCCACATATCAAGCCCTCCCATTCCTTACTCCTGGGTGCTGCAGTTCCAGCACCCAGGAGGATAGAAGGACAAGGGGGTGGCTTTTCCATTTCTGAAGGGGACCTGCACGAGTCACATCAGACTCTCTAGCTGGAAAACACAAGAGCACCAAGTGTGGGAGACTCCCTGCTCTCGATTCCCTTTCATTTCCTCACCTTTAGCAGTGATCTGCATCGTTCCTCCTCACCTTGCCTCTTTTTGTGGGAGCCATGAACAAACTATTCTCTCTGATGCAGCACGTGGAAGGCAACGTGTGTGCCTGTGTAGCCAAGCATGCTCTTTCTGATAGCATAATAAATCTAGTTAAAGATTTGCAGTGGCCGTATCGGGGACGTGCTGATGGCTGGGAGAAGGCAGGGAGCACAGGAAAGTGATTTCCTGGCTGGGAAGACCCAGAAACCTGCCCCTGAGTTGCAGGAAACCAGTTTGCCTTTGCACGTAGGCATATTTATTTGCAAAGCTCTTCAGAATAGTTTCGGGCAGAGGATTCCAGCTCGTCGTCTGCCCCCTCCAGCCTCTGCCCTCCCCTTTTTTGAACTCCCCCAAAAAAAGGCCTCGGGTACTAGGGCTGCTTTCTGCTGCCTAGATGAGAGGACAGAGCTTCCAGCACCGAATGGGGCAGCAAATCCTGAGTGCTTTTCGTGAGGCTATTCCTCTGCCCATTCAGTGAGGCAGCTTCACCCCCAAACCGGGCAAGTTTTTAGTCTCGATGCAAACGCAGCACTGCAGCGGGAACACCCCCCACATCCCCCCCACCCCTTCCCCTCCAAGCACTT
>NW_008615596.1:0-5946 GCF_000691845.1 Merops nubicus | reverse complement strand
GGTGGTGGTTTTGTTGTTTAAATTTAATTGATTTTGTTTTCCCCAGGTCGAGTCTGCCTCTTGCCCCTGGCTATAACTGGTGACTGTGTCCTCACTGTCCTTTGCCTAAACCCTGCAGCTTTTTGCCGTCTTCTCCTCCCCATCCCACGGGAGGGGGTAGGAGCAAGTGGCTGCAGGCTGCTTTGCTGCCAGCTGGGAGAGCTTATACCACAACACAGAGCTTGCCTCCAGCCTGGTCCTACAAGCCACTCGCTCCAGAAGCACTAACCCCAGCCCTCTCCTAACGTGGTGGGCCCAAAAGACACTCCTTAAATAGAGAGCTGTGAACCCACAGCCTGTGGGCAGGGTGGCACTTACTTCATATCAGCTTCGGGAGGTTTCTTCTCATCCAGCTTCCCTGCAAGGACACAACAGCAGTGAGAGGCACATCACCCACCCTGACACCGGCACTGCTCCCAGTCTGGTTTCCAAGCATGGCCATCCTGGCTTGACTTTCTCTTTGGTTACCACATCACATGCAGCCCTTTCAGGAAGCCACCATGTCCCCCTGCATCAGGGGACGTCTATCTAAAGAACTGGGCCTTAACCAGGAGGAGGAGAGCAGCTCGAGGCACCCTCACAGCTGCGATCTGCAATCGACCTGCTGGACACTGGTGCTTGAGGAGCTACAGGAAACCACTGTCCTCTAAATCCACTACCTTAGGGTGCAGGGGAACTTGGCAAACCAAATCACATCTCCTGCTCTCAAGATACACTTCAAGCAAGTGTTGGGTTTGTGCCTGGGGCGGGGGGGTTGGTAGCCAGGGAGAGGGTTACTGGTGGGCTCCTGTAAGAAGCTCTGAAGCTCCCCTGAGTTGGACTGGAGGACTGCCTCCCATGGGAGGGACAGCACACTGCTGCAGGGGAGGACTGTGAGTGTTCCCCGAGGAGGGAGGAGTGACAGAAACAACACTGAACAGACTGGGACTGACCATAGCCCCAGGCCTTGCCCTCCTGCACTGCTGGGCAGAGGCAGAAGACGGGGGTCTGGGAAGAAAGGGGGTGGGGGAAGGTGTATTCATAATCCATCATTCATTGCTGTCCTTCTCTCATGCAATTAGTGCCCTGGAGGTGGTTTTGTTTAAATTACATTGATTTTGTTTCCCCAAGTCCAGTCTGCCTTTTGCCCATGACTACAAGAGGTGACTGTGCCCTCCCTGTCCTTTCTCTCAACACCCAAACGTTTTGTTGCATTTTCTCCTCCCCATCCCCAGGCAACCCTAAAGGCAACTCCCTGCAACACTCCAGCCTGAGGGAGGAGTGTCCAAAAAGTGCCCAGCAGAAAAGGATGGGGGGGTGCTGGTGGGCAGCTGGCTGGAGAAGAGCCAGCGTGGGCCCGGGTGGCCAAGAAGGCCACCAGCATCCTGGCCTGGGTCAGCACTAGTGTGTCCAGCAGGAGCAGGGCAGTGATGGTGCCCCTGGACTCAGCACTGGGGAGGCCACAGCTTGAGTCCTGGGGTCACTTTTGGGCACCACAGGATAAGAAAGACCTTGAGGGGCTGGAGCGGGTCCAGAGAAGGGCAACGAAGCTGGTGAGGGGTCTGGGGAACATGGCTTGTGAGGAGCAGCTGAGGGACCTGGGGGTGTTTAGCCTGGAGAAGAGGAGGCTGAGGGGAGACCCTGTTGCCCTCTCCAACTCCCTAAAAGGAGATCGGAGTGAGGTGGGGGTTGGTCTCTCTTCCCAATTAACCAGTGACAGAACAAAAGGCAATGGGCTGAAGTTGCCCCAGGGGAAGTTTTGATTTGATTTAGGCAGAATTTCTTTCCCGGCAGAGTGGTGAGGTGTTGGCCCAGGCTGCCCAGGGAGGTGCTGGAGTCCCCAGCCCTGGAGGGGTTCACCAAGCATGCAGACGTGGTACTTCAGGACATGGTTTGTTGGTCACAGTAATGTCGGGTTGACGGTTGGACCTGAGGATCTTAGAGGTCTTTTCCAACTTCAGTGATTCTATGACTCCACAGTCCCACCAGAGGGGCACGGGCAAGTGGCTGCAGGGCACTCTGCTACCAGCTGTGTGGCCTTAAGCCACCACAGGGCACAGGGGAACACAGCAGGCCACGGCCCGTCCCGTTCTCTCAGGATACGCTTCCAGCACCAAGCCCTGCAACAGGGCTCCCTTCAGCTCTTACCTTTGTCTTTCTTTTTGAGCTTCTTGTTGCGGGTCCCTTGCCGGAGGTAGGAGAGGATCTGCGTCAGCTTGCTGATGACAATGTCGTTGGTGGTCAGCGTGGTCTGTGCCTGAAGGAGAAACCCCCCAAAGGAAGCGTCAGGATCCCCGGAGAGGATCTCCTGCCGGCAGGGCCCGGCCCGGCCGGCGGCTGGGTACCTCCATGGTGGGGCAGTCGGCCTTGCTGCGGATCAGCGTGGTGGGGATGTCGGTGTCGGCGTACTCGTCGTCCAGGTCCACCACGTAGGCCATCCGCCCCGGCAGGAACAGCTCGTTCCGCTCGTAGGACTTGTTCTTGAACAGGATGCGGTAGATGTTGCGACCTGGAGGGGAAGGGAACACACGTGGCAGAGCTGCTCTCTGCAGAGCCACGGAGAACAGAGAGAAGAACACTGAGTTCATCAGAACCCCCAGAATCGCCTCCCAAGAGACACGCTGCCTCCAGCCCTCCAATTCAGGATGCCTCTGCCTCAGGCTCTCCAATGACTGAAGGGTTTCTTCTATTCCTCCACTCACTCTTCAGATTTGTCCCACATTCACAGCACAACACAAGGTGGGCAACAGCCAAGTCTTACCCAACCGGGTCTTAAATTCAATTTTGTTCTCAGGATCTTCATCTTTCCTGAACAGAAAGAGAAAAGAAACAGTAGGGTTATGCCAAGCCTATGTCTCCTCTGTATCCTCCCCTTGGGGAACCAGCCGCACTCTGGACTGCAAAACAACCAACCACTCACTTTGTTTCCTTCTGGGGCTTCTCCATCATTTCCTCCTCTTCTTTCTCCTTGCTGGCAATCTCAGCCCGTACCTGACCACAGAGTAAAATCCCTGCATTACAGTCCCATCCATGCCACTGCTGCCCATTAGAACCAGTAACCCACTTCCAGCAGCTCCCCATCCCTTCACAGAGCTCTCCCAGACACAGAAATCCACACCAACAAGAATGAAGCACCAGTACAGGCTGGAGAGTTAGGCAGAGGGGAATGTCATGAAGTTCAACAAGGGGAAGTGCACCATCCTACACCTAGGGAGGAATAACCCCATGGACCAGTACATGTGACAGGGTGACCTGCTGGGAAGCAGCTCCATGGAGAATGACCTGGGAGGCTGGTGGACAACAAGTTCACCACGAGCCAGCAATGGGCCCTGGCAGCCTGGAAGGCCAAAGGTCTAATGGGGTGCATGAAGAAGAGTGCAGGAGCTTCTCCTGCCCCTCTGCTCTGCCCTAGTGAGGCCACCTCAGGAGTACTGGGTTGAGCTCTGGGCTCACCCATTCAAAAGAGAAAAGGAACTACTGGAGAGAGTCCAAATAAGGCTACAAAGATATTCAGGGGCCTGGAGCATCTCTGTGCCAAGGAAAGGCTGAGATCCCTGGGGATGGTCAGTCTGGAAAACAAAAGCCTCAGAGGGGATCTGATCAATGCTGGTGAAGAGTTAATGGCTGGGAATCAAGAGGACAGGGCCAGACTCTTGTCAGTGGTGCCCAGTGACAGGACACAGGGCAATGGGCACAAACTGTAACCTGGGAGGTTCCATCTGAACAGGAGGAGAAAATTCTTTGCTGTGAAGGTGGCAGAGCCTGGGGCAGGCTGCCCGGAGAGGTTGTGGAGTCTCCTTCTCTTGAGAGATCCCAAACCTGCCTGGAAGTGATCCTGGGCACCCTGCTGTGGGTGACCTGCTGGAGCAGGGGGGCTGGATGAGATGATCTCCAGAGGTCCCTCCCAACCCCACCATGCTGGAATCCTGTAAGCAGCAATTACCACCCTCTGCCCACCCTCTCTGCCTGTGGGACTGGACAGGGTAGAAGAGCAGCAGTGACACCAGCACTCACCTTCTGCAACAGCGCAAAGTCCAGACCCTTCACCAAGTGAGTATGCTCCATGTCACCACCCAAGAACTTGGACTCCTGGATCAACTGTCTCCTCTTCTCCGCAGCGGATTTATCCCTGTGCCACCAAAACAGAGGCAGTTACGAGACAGCCCCACCAGAGCGGAGCGGCGAGAGGAGGCCGGGCTGCGGGCTCACGTACGCCTCGGCCGTGGGGCCCACGGCCCTGTAGTTGGCCGTCGTGCTGATCAGCTCCGTCTCCTCATAGTCCTTGTTGACACCGTCTCTCCGCTCCTTGGCTCGATCCCTGTACTTCTCGGCCAGCTCCCGCTCCCGCTCGATCTCCTGCTGGCGCAGCTTGGCATAATAGCTGGGGGTGGGAAACCAGCTCAGTGTCAGAGCGACGCCCAGCTCACGGCCCCCCAGGCTCCACACGTGCCTGTTCCGCTCCCAACCTCTCCCCCAAAACCATCCTAAAGCACCAGACAAGATGAAACTACCACACTAAGGAGGGTTGAAGAGGAGCTCGGCCTTCCCTTCCAGAGGGAAGAGGTCACGTGCAGCCTTCCATGCACAGATGTGCCCCAACAGACATGGGCACCAGTGCAGATGTCCCACCCCTCTGCCCTGCCAGCCACCCACAGAGCCTCTCCCACTTCATCTGGAGATGAAGCTTCACCCCCATCCTCCTGCTGCCCTCCGGCATCTGTCCCCACGAGCAGTGACAGTCACTCAGTCTGAGCCCTTCTCGCTCCGCTCGGCTCCAGCACCACTCAGGATCCACTTTGGCAGCCCAATAACTCAGAAGCTGCTTCCACAGGAGGGACACGATGTAAGAAGACAAGCCCTGACACATCCCTTTCCCTGTTTACCTTTTCTTCTTCCTCCTGCGAGCAGCTGGGTCCTCATCTTCATTGTACTCCCGGGGCATCCTGGAAAAGGAGTGAGAAACCCCCCATTCAGTCTGTGGAGCCACACAAACACCAGTGGCAACACAGAACAGTCCCTCAGCCTCAAAGATGGGAACAATCCAGTCCCATTTCTCCTTAATTCGTCCCTGTCAGCAGGGAGAGGAGTGGGAAATGCTGATTTCCATAGATCTAAACCAAAATCTGCTTCCTGCACAAAGGGCCTTAGCTGCTGCGCAAGATTCACTGTTATTTACAGCAGGCCTGACCTACCTGGTTCTCCACTGCACACAGACCCATGGAGCCAAGCACAAAGGTCTGCTCCTCAGGCCCTGCCTGTCCGCTCATTAGCAAAACCTCCTCTAGAAACCCCACTGCAGAGTCCAGATGGAGAAGAGTCAGGCAGAAACAGAGCCCAAGCCCCACTTTGTCCCACAGCCCTGTAAAATAAAGGTCCTACTCACTCATGGTGGCGAGATTTGGACGGTGGCGCAGATGTTGGCGCAGCCCGCGGGGTCATGAGAAGCTTTCTGAAGTCTTCATTGGTCAGCTTGGACCTGCAAAGAATGAAGAGAACAGACACTGGTCATCCCCCCGTGAGCTTCAACAGCCAGGTGGCTTGTGAGGAGGGTTTGCTAGCAAGTCCTGGGTGATGGAGCTGGAGGGAATTGGGCTCATCATCCCAGTCCAGTGCTGCCCCAGTGCCGTACTCACTGGTGGAAGGAGTGTGAGTCGTCCACGTCGTGGCCATCAGGGGCCAGGGGGTTGGAGAACGGTTCATCTGGGGGACAGGAGGACAGTGAGTGCTCAGAGCCTGCCCACACAGCTTCCACGCCCCTGGGACCCCTTCAGCTTCAGCTGGGGGGACAGAAGCGGCGCTCACCGACCCCGCGGGGACCCTGACAGGGAGCATGGCTCCAAGGGCGAGCTGCCCACCTCCGCACGCCGCCACCCTACCCGGAGCCTTCTCTGCTACGTCCCGGGGGTGCCGCGTCCCCCCACTTCCCGG
>NW_008615595.1:26580-54175 GCF_000691845.1 Merops nubicus | reverse complement strand
GGCCTGGTCATTGGCAAAACAGGTGGTGTGTTAAGGTGTGGAAAGATGCATGGTGTGGGCTTAAACAGTTCTGAGAAGAAGAAACCTTACATGCAGCTCAGCCTGGAGGAGAGGCTTGAGTTCATGATTATTGATATTTTCTGTTTTAATAAACACAGACTCTTAGGAGAGATGTTTGGGGTTTATATGCTACGTAGGCGTTTTGTAGAATAAGTTATGAAGTAACACTTATGTTCTTATAGGATTATATACATGTGTGCAAATGAAGGTGGAAGTCAGGTCAGGTTTCTCTGTATGAGACTGTGAAGTGAAGGATATTAATAAGTACCTTTATTTTTTCTATTGTATAGTTTACAAATAGCATACAAAACACTGACCAAAAAAGATTAAAAATGCCATCAAAACAGTCTCCTGAAACAGATTGGGCAGTTGGATCAAAAATGCTTCAAATGGCATCTTGGCCTTGTTGCATCATCACCAGGCAGCAGTACCACTGGAGTTAATTGCCCCAAGCTCCTCAAGATGGCTCATCTGTGGCACATGGACTTAGTATTTGGTAATGAAGCCTGGTGCCCTGTCTCGTGGGGAGTTGTCTATAAAGGTCACTGTTTCCAGGGGTCCCTCCTGAAGCTCTGCTGCTGTATATCTGGCAGAAGAGCTGATGGTGATGTCAGGTGAATTCAGAGGCTTGGGTTAATAATACAGCAGGCTGTGTCTTGGGGCCCTGGGCTGGGCTCTGATTTGTTCTGGAAAGTGGGACCTCTGGCAGTGTGGTCAGCTGGAGACAAATGACTGCAACTAAGTCAGGAAGGAACCATGGAGTCATGAATTGGAGCATATGAACAGTCGGTCTGCAGCGCCAGTATTGATGGAGGTCCTGTTTGCTGACCTCTTCCAGATATGTTTGTTCTCCTGCCTCTTCAGCTCACTTAGCAGCTGCCATGCTCAACTTGTGAAGAAGGAACAAAATCCTTGTTGGTGTAGCAAAAAATGTAGTATCTTGAAAACAAGCTTGGAAGCTTTTGAATAGCCTTATATTTAGAAGGCACTAGTATTTATAACAACCAATTGAGTTTGTTCCTACTTAGTGGTGTAATCCTCGTAAAACTTTGTGCAGGGAACCTTGCAGCTCATGGTGGAGCAGGGTTTCCTCCCTCAAACCTGCTCTTATGTAGCTTGGGCAGAGCCTGCTGCCCCCCTTTCTGGAAACGTTTCCCAAGCTTGAATGCCAAGAGAAGGCAGCTGAGTGTGTTCGGAGACTAAAAACCTCTTCCACCTTCGTATTTTAGTATTTTGTAATGCTGAGGCTGGGCTCCTGCTGCTGTCAGAGCTGTTTGTAACCTCCCATTTCAGCCCAGCTGGGAGAAATGGCAGAGCCTGGTTTTCAAATATAGATAGGTTACCCAAAATACTACAGCAGGCAGACTGATAATTTGGCTTGAGTTTTAAATAGTGTTGTAAGAAACGTTCTGCATTTAACTGCTGGCATTTTGAGTTAATGTCTCCGTCCTCCAGCTTATTTAAAATGGTGTTTGTAGAAAAACTGAATCTAATCCTCATTAACTTGCATGGTAGTTGTTTGCAATAGCTTTGGCTTATTGTACTCCTGTGTATCTGGCATATAAACCCTGGGATTGTCGTCATCTTCTCTTCAGCATGCAGAGGAGCATCGCCTAGCAGTAAAGTGGTTTTTCATCAATGCACTTTGTTTGGTTGCTTGCAAAATTCAGTAGTTCCCTGTAGGTTTTCTCATCATTAATGCTAATTAAGCCAGGTTCCCCTCGATACATGCATGGGGGGAAAAAAAAAAAACCTTTATGCAGTAGAGCATGTCTTTAGCTATAGGGTCTTCTAGACAAGGCTTGAGGTCTGCAGTTTCTTCCTGAGAGATTTTGGGTTGTGTTTGAAGGAGATGAGTTTCAGGGTCACATCTCCTTGCTTCCCCCAGCCAAAGTAGAGGGGATCCTTGTTCTGAAAGTTGAGTTACTTTGTGAGGCATAATCTTTTATAGCATAGTAGTCTCTCATGGGGTTTGAAACCGGAATGACTGCTTTATCTAGCAATGACAAAGCATAAAAGTAGCTCTGTTGGTTTTGATTTCAAGAGCTATGAGATGCAGCTAAGCCCACCAAACCTCCTTGATTTAGATTTAATATTCTCATTTAAACAAGCTCTTTATGGAATGAGAGTATTGCTAAGTGGCCTCTTTTAGAACTGATGGCATTTCATTACACTTAAAAGGATTTTTGTAAGCATGAAGTGGGGCCTGGAACTAGGTCTAATGACATTACTTGTCAACATGGTACCTTTTTATGCCATTCTTCAAATGGAGCAAAATGACTCCAGGCCACTGTGGCTGTGAGAAAGAAGCTGAAAGTGTGACTGGAGCACGACTGGTGCAGTGAATGTATTCCCAAGGAAGCCTGGAGCTGAGGACTGTCCTCACAGTGCAGGCTTTGGTGAACTGTTAGAAAACCCTTCCTGATCTGATTCCAGCTGCAGAGGGGAAAAAAGATAACAGAGGTGACTAGTTCTTTTATGCTTCAAATAGAGGTTTACTTATGGGGAGTGTTCCCATGAGATGTTGGAAGCCTGGGGGTGGTGTGATGGCAGGGGAGGATACCTGAGGTGCATTCAGCAGCAGTTGGTGCTGGTGAACCTGGAGCTGGAATATCCCAAACCCCAAGAAATGGGATCAAACTGAAATAGCTTTGGGTCCTCTGTTCTACGCATTTTATTAGACTTGTAGCAGTTGAGAGGCTGTAATTACAGAAGGCAACACAACTTTGCCTTCATTAGAGGACAAATCTGGCAATTTTCTGTTAATCTTGGGGTCACATCTAATCCAAATTAACATGATTCTTAGGGATGAAGATGCTTGCTCTCTGACAGAATGCCCTGAAGGGGAGTCTCATTTATCCATTTAATTTATCTATATAGCAGTCTGGAGAATAGAAGGGTTTTTCTTTAAGTGGTCCTTCCTCAGTAGAGATTGGAGAAACCTCTCTGGGATTGTGGTGTGCCGTCTCAAGTTATATTTTAGAAAACATTTGCCAGCAAGGGGTTTGAATCGGGGAATATATTCATTCAGCAGTCATCTGTCCTTGTCCCTGTGGCACAGGTTAAGGACTTTGAAATAGCAACAGTGACCTTATTTAGGTGGTGCTTTGGAGTAAGTAAGGAATGCAACTGTTACTTTATTTAAAAAAAAAAAAAACACACCAAAACAACATTTGTATCACAAAGCCAGTCACAGCTTTAGCAAAACAGTTATTTGATATTGAAGCTTCATACGCTTTGTCTTAGTAGCCTTTGTTTTGTATCTGACAAATTCAGACTTTGAGCTGGTGGAGCACAAAAATCTGAGCACTATAATAGCAGCTTCCTATGCCTGAATAGAACTTTGTTTTTAAAAAGTACAAATCAGTATGCTAGTGCCTGCTTGGTGACACTAATTACTTGGCCTTAAAATATCAGGCTGCTGCAAAACCAGCCTCTTAGGTATGTGATATTAATACTAATTTCTGTATAGGTCCCAGGTGCTGTACAGTCTGCACTGGTGGTCGTGGTGTTGGATTGTAACCTGAACTTCTAGTCTCTTGACTCTCAAAATGGACATTGGAAATAGGTAACCAGGCTATAAGATGGTGACACTTGGGGTTGTTACAAGTGACAGGATATCCCTCAGAGGCCAGGGAGTGGAAGAGAGAAAGACTTTGAGGAAATGTAAGTGGTGAGCAAAAGCTGCTGTTTTCTTTCCTTCCTTTCACCAGTTAAGTCCCTCAAAACTGAAAACAGCATTTAATTAAATATGGAGCAGGATTTGGGCTTGGAGATACAGAAATAGAAACAACACTGTGTTAGGCAGAATTGGAACTGAAAGGCTTTGGTATGTTCAGGGAGGAAAGTCTGTGTGTGTGTGTATATATGTCCCATGAGAAGGACTGAGTCGTCTACTTGATGGAAATGGCAACTCCCATGGTCACAGATCTGATTCCAAGTCACAGCTGAGGCATTTCTGGTTACAGTAGCAGTTGTAGAGTGCATGTATGGAAAGGGGAGAGGAGTGGTTGGCTGCAGACCTTCAGCTGTAATTAGTGGTACTGTTAAAGGTGAATGCAGCTAGATGTACCCCCTTTTCTCCTGATTTGAGTAAGTAGATAGAGCATATACCTGTTTCTCATGGAAACTCATTGGACTGGGTGCCCTTCCAGTCTGACTCTTAAGGAGTTTGAAACTGCAACTTCAAGTACAGCATGAGCTGCCCCAGGTTGGAAGGCACCTAGACCTGTTCTGTTCCTGCAGGAGACCAACCTTGTATGCCAACCTTGCCACTGCATGTAGAGTTGTCGTCTTGTGGCTTCCCAGCATCCACTGTCATTACAAAGGGGTTACTAAAGGGTATCCATGTTTATTTCTGTTAATATCTGGTATGGACTAATTGTTCTTGGATTACTGATGTCAGGTTCTCTCTGCCACCATCGTGCCTTTTTGGACTAAGTACCTGGAGTGTGTGTGTGTATGGTTTTTAAAGGATGATTGGGAGGGAGGAAACCCTTATCTGTTCCAAATCGGTCTCTAGTAGAGTGCCTCCTAGTTCTAGTGTGGAGTGACTTGTTGAACATCAGTCCTGCTGTCACCTTGTTCATAAACCTTACAGTAGGGCAGCTGCTTCATTCCTTTACTCAGTTTAGTTGCCTGTGTACATTCTTCTAACTCCAGCACATCCTCTTGGGGTGCAGAGAACTGCACACAACATCAGGATGTGAATGTTAGAAGGCTTTATCCAGGGCCAGAACTGGTAAGTACTCACGCTTTGCTGTATCCCCAGTGGTCTACCCTCAACACCAAGCCAAGCTTACAGACTTGTTTCAGAAGTAATTTATTTTGTAATTCTATTTGTTAGCTATGAGTGCTCTCCAAGGTCATAGGTTTTAGCGTTAAATAAAGCAATTGATTTATAATCTTAGTTTCAGACTAAAAATAAGCAGCAGAGCAACCAGAACTCTTGAGAATGTGTTTACTTTCTTAGCAGTTCTTAGTGGTATTTCCATAGACACTGGTCATTAACTTCTTAAGAAAAAGAAAACAGTGACTTGGGAACTAGAGATTTTTCTTCTGTTTTCCCTAGAACAAAACAGTCTGTTCCTTACAATTTGATTTTCATAAGCAACTTCTGTTTCACATTCATAAATACCTTTCAAATATCCAGGAGTTCTTATGTCCCCAAAAGATTCCTTATAGAAATTGAGCTACTTTTTGTTGTTCAGAAATGTAGAGTTTAAAAGTAGCTTTTAAAAAAAAAAAGCAGTTGCTAACTGTTTCTAATGTACACACCTTTGAGGAGCAAGGGCCACTTCTAGTTCAAAAGGGAACTTCACTGGATGATCAAATGACCTAAAATATGGCTTACCTCCAGTGCTTCCTTAAAAGAAAGTCTGAACTGGGCTTCCATCTCTAGAGGAGGTTGTGTCCTGCTGGGACTGAGGTAGGTTTGCAGCACACAGACAGCTGGTGTTCCATCTGCCCTCTGAGATGGTGAAAACATTCCTTGTCAATCCCATGTCAAGTCTACTTAAAATAGTGTTCCCAAAACGCATTGCTCTCATTTTAGCAGGATGTTAATAGCCATTGTATGTGTTGCTCTGGCTACTGTGCTTCTCACCACACATGAGGTGGATGCTGTTGTCTAGCTGGTTTATCTCTTGAATCAATGGCCTTTTTGACCAAAAGGCAGCCCAGAAAGCCAGCTGTATCCTTGGCTGCATCAAAAGAAGTGTGGCCAGCAGGTCAAGGGAGGTGATTTTCCTCTTCTACTTTGCTCTTGTGAGACCCACCCAGAGTACTGCATCCAGCTCTGGAGCCCCCAACACAAGAAGGATGTGGACCTGTTGGAGTGGGTCCAGAGGACTCCATGAACATGATCTGAGGGCTGGAACTCCACTGCTGTGAGGGCAGGCTGAGAGAGTTCTTCAATATGTAGAGGAGGTGGCTCTGGGGAGACTTATGGCAGCCTTCCAGTATCTGATGGGGGCCTACAAGAAATTTGGGAGGGGGACTTCTTACAAGGGCTTATAGTGATAGGATGAGGGGTAGTGGATTCAAACTGGAAGAAGGTGGACTTGGATTAGAAATTAGGAAGAAGTTCTTCACTGTGAAGAGCGTGGAACAGGTTGCTCAGAGGAATGGTGGATGCTCCATCACTGGACGTGTCCAAGACCAGGCTGGATGGGGCTTTGAGCAACCCGATCTAGTGGGATGTGTTCCTGCTCAAGGCAGGGAGGTTGAAACTAGATGATCCTTCGGGTCCCTTCTGACCCAAACCATTCTATTATTGTGCTAAAGACTAACTCACTTTGACCATAGTAAATATCTCCTGCAAATGAGAATATTGTTTTCCATAGCTGGCTCTGGTGTGCCTTTTAACAACAGAAATCTTAAGTTCTTTGGTAAATTTTCATATAAATAAGCTTGTGTATAAGCATTGACACAAAGACTTCAAGCAGTAAGTGACAGGCATACCATCGAGATAGTTAAATGCAAATAAGCCTTGTGTAATTCTGAACATATTTAGAAGGCTTGTACGAAAAAGCATGAAAATAACTGTTGCTATGCAAGTGGGCTGTTTGTCCTAATCCTGAATAGTCCGGGGGAAGAGGAGCTTTGCAAAAATTAGCAATAGTTTTAGATGATAAATAATCCTCTTGATTAGCTACTTAGATTTTCATATTTTTCATTGTAAATTGTTTACTAGAATCCCCCTTGCAGAAAGTGAGAACTCTTATTGCATCAGGACTTGTTGTAGGTGATGGTGGCCGAGGTGCAGGCGTGTCTTGGGTTGGCTGGGCCGGGCTTGCCTGCCCCTCTGCAGCCACTAAATGTCTGTGAAGGTGGTGTTCTAGTTCTGCATCCAGTTTTCTCCTCGCAGCGTCTTTGATGCTGTTTGAAGGTCACAGGTCTGACAATCATTTTCATTGGTTGATGCTTTAATTTTTTTTAATGTGTTAACTTTTATAGGCATACTGAAATATTCATTTGTTATGTTTGCAGCATGTCTCTATTAAAAAAAAAAAAAAATTAATGCTAGAGAAGCAAACCCACCCCAGGTGAGAGAGGTTCTATTCTGTTCTAATAACTTGGCTTTTTACCAGACATTGTAATACATTATAGTTTTTTCCTTCAGGAGAAGGCTGAGGCTATAAATTGAATCCAAGTAGATGAATCGCTGCCATCAGTTCAGTGGCGCTTTACCTGAATCCAGAGGGCAGCGAGCAGTGGCTGAGACAGCAGTTCAATTAAGATTGTGGTACAAGTAAATCCATTGTATTGTTAGAAAGGCTTTTGATTATAAAATTCTTCCTTTAGAATAGGGTGAGCTGACAAGACAAGTCTGAACGGTGCTTTTGTCCTGTTTGTGTAAAAAGTGATTAGACCTAGAATAGGTCTGGGGTGAGGGGAGAGCATCTGGTTGCTTTAGATGACTTCTTTTCCTCTCCCGTTTTAATAAAATAGATGCATGCGTGTTTCCTTTAATCCCCAGACGTAGCAAGATCCTTTACTTTGCCTTTTGTAGGCTGGCAATTTTGCAGACTTGACACAACTACTCAAGCAAGCAAGTGGTCATGAGTGGGACCATCTCCTGCCACTGCTTCCAAGACATTTAGGTGCCTGAGTTAAAAAGCCAAATTGCAGGCTGTTTTTCTGGGTTATTTTATACCATCAGATGCATATCAACAATCCTTTCTCCATGGTTTAAAAATAACTTGATGAGATCTCCTTTACAAGGACTTGAAAACTCTGTTGGCATTTAAATTTATCTTCCCTTGAAAGCATTGCAGTGCCTCTGACTTCTCAGGTATGCTGAGGCGTAGAAAACTCTGGTTTAGCTACGGGGGCAACCTAAAGAGCCCTCTCTTTTCTTGCAGTTGCTTTAGTGCTTTTTAATTCTAGAAAGGTACCTTAAATACCCCTGCTCTCAGGATTTTTCAAACTATATGAATATGAAATCAGTGTAAATTCAATTTTCCCTGCTGCTGTTCAGAACTTGCTGGCTGATTCACTAATTCTCTGGCTTCTTAGGGGAAAAAAAAGTGATAGGGACAGCAGAGTTGGAAATGAATTACTGAGTGGAAGAACCCCAGAAGAGACCTCTCAAAATAGCAGATTGATTGCTTAGTCAAGGGATGTGAGGAGAGCTGGTTACTGATTATAGAACCCTGGAGACCAAGGGGAAATGCTACCACCAAACTTATTCCGCGAGTAGCAGCAGACTGGTCTTGCTGAGGCTGGTGCTCCTTGAAGGAGGTAGGTGTGCATGCACATCCACCATGCCTTGCCTCCAGTGATGCAGGAGCTCCTAGGAAGCAGCTCTACTTCCCTGACTGCTAGATGTCTAATAGATTTCTCTTGAGCCCTTCCAAGCTGCAAAGGCAGCAGTGACATCAGCTGTTTGTAACCTGCTGCCTGCATTCACTCAGATGTATTTCATGTACAACCTCAGGCTTTTCTTATTTTCAGCTTAACTTTGTTATAAGGTGACTGCTTTTACTTCCAACTTCATTGATATCTATTACAAACTTGCCCTGCAGTTCAAGAAAGAAGGTGCCTCTGTTTCCATGAGCAACCCTAAGTGGAAATCATAGTGTGCATGGCTTTTACAGTACTGGCAATAAATGTTTTGACCCCCTGTTGTTACTCAGGGAATTTAAATTTTTTTTTCCACAGCTATTGGTGTGCTCTGCATTAACACTTAAAGTTCACTAAGCTTCTGTGTGCAGGAGTTAAAGAATGCAGCAATGCAACCAAGAGAAATAATCAATAGGCAGGGAGTCCATAGCGTGCTGGTCATAGAGTGTACAGCTGAATGGTAACCATGTTTCCAGGGTGAACTGTCAGCTTTGACCTTTGGGTTCCATGCAATGTAGATGTAGTAGCTGAACTGGAAATCCTCTCGAGCATCTGAACCAAGATCCTGTTTCAGTAAATGGAGATGTGGGTGTGTTTGGAGAGGATTAGGAAGTGGTGCCTGAGAGCAAAGACTCCATGTTGTTGGCACATGTGTCAGCCCTGACCAAGGTGGTCTGAGCGGTGGCATTTCCTGACCGCAGCTCGTGATTCTCAGCTGCCACACCAAGGTGCCCAGGTGGTAAAACACCCTGCTGGTAAGTACGTGTGTTGTTACACAGATCTCAACCTCTGCTTTTGTTCCTCAGTATTGAGTTCGACCGAGACTGTGACTACTTTGCCATCGCTGGGGTGACAAAGAAGATTAAAGTCTATGAGTATGGTACAGTCATTCAGGACGCAGTGGATATTCACTACCCTGAGAATGAAATGACCTGTAATTCCAAAATCAGGTAGGCACTGACTTTGCATTTAAACTCGGAGAGCCTTTTCCATTTGCTCATTTGTGTGCAGTAACTGTTTTGCTTTGGCCATTTTGGGAATGGGGCCTCTTCATGAGGCAATGGAGAGCTCGCTTTGAACTCTGGGTGGGATCAGGTGGCACAAGCATTTTCTTCCATATGCCAGACTCATACAGGGTAATAGCAGGCCCACATATCTGGAGAAGAAAGGGGCATAGGGTAGTGAACTGCTTTTATGTTCCTTGCAAATTCTGTTGGATACTTACTTAGTTAAAAGGAGATTAAAAGCAGAGTAATGAAAATGCTCCAGGTAAAGCCTTAGCTTGTCTCAAGGTAGCTTTTGTGCTCAGTTCTTAATAATAGCCACCAATTCCTTCATGCTCTCTTCTCTTCATTAACCAAATCTTTCCATTCTGCTGAGAGGCAACTAGTCCTCAGGAAACATGCCTCATTTACACCTTCTGCCTGTGAATTTGTCTGCCTGAAGTACTCTTCTGCTGGGCCTCAATGTCAAGCTCTTGAGAAAAGACTTTGCTTGATTTTTTGCTTCTGTGCTGCTATTGCTACTGTCAACCTATTTTTTTATCTTATTGGATTACTTCAACCAAAACAATATAGATCACATGTCAAAACTTCAGTTGAAAGAATCCAGCTAACATAACTTAAAAATCCTAATTCAGAAATTCTGTTAAAGCTCAAAAGTAAATAATACAGGCAATCAAACTGATTCAGTATTACAGTACAAGTCTCCAGCATCTCTGTTCAACTCATTTGTTTTTATTTGGTGCTCTACATTTTAAAAACAGTCAAGTACCCACAGAAGTGTAAATAATAAATTTCTATAACAGTCTGGCTTTTACGAAAAGAAAATGTTGTGCAACAAGATTAGAAATGTTTGCAAGACTACTTTATAGCATAAAAGTCATGCTTAGTTTTCTAGTTGATGTGTTTTGTAAGACAGATCAGTCACTCCTGTATCACTCATGCTGATTATTCTTGGGAATTGTGTAACACTGTTTTCTGATGGAAAATATGTAAATGCAAGTGACCTTGGGACTGGCTTTCAAGCTGGGTATAAGCAGTCTGGGAGGGATTTGTATTGATGAGCCGTGCTGATTATGGAGCTTGTGTTTTGCCAGGTTTGTGACACATTCAGCGTTTTTGACTGAGTCATAGAGTTCACACCATTCAGCTTCATGATTCTGGAGAGGGGAGTGCATAGTAGGAGAAACATCTAGTAGCTGATTAATACTGTTTTGCTCTAATTAGAAAGGGTAAAGTGATGTGTTTGGTACTTCTTGGTCTGTCTGAGGTAACTTCCAGACTTGCTACTTCAAATTTGACAGGAATTTACCCTGATGATCCTGTCAGACATTAGGAAGTTATTTGTTCTTCCTTCTCCAGCAGTCACTAATGTTGTTCTTGTCAGCTTTGTGCTCCAGACAAGGCACTGCTTGCATTCAAGGTTTCTCCTTTCTCAAATTTCATGCTTATATACATTATGTATATATGACAAAGCTAAATGCATTGTCCTGTGACACTGCCTCAGCAGAAGTGGACAGGGCCCTCTTCTTTCATTTCCTTACACTAGTTTCTATCATTCCTCCAAAGAAATGTATTTTTTTTCCCTCCCTCCCATTGGCACCTCCATATTATATTAACCTTCCTTCAGCATGTAGGTAGTTTTGGTTTTGACAAATAAAGTTAGGCTGTCAGTCAAATGCATCCTTGCTATATC
Source organism: Merops nubicus (assembly GCF_000691845.1). Lineage (NCBI taxonomy): Eukaryota > Metazoa > Chordata > Aves > Coraciiformes > Meropidae > Merops > Merops nubicus. The sequence continues at coordinate 43,072 of NW_008615595.1, read as the reverse complement.
CATTAGCTGTGCTGCCAGTCACAGGGGCTGGGGCTCGCTGGAGCGCTGTCGAGCTGCATAATAACTTGCTATTGTGAAGTGGCATAGCTTGAGGGAGAAGTTATATTTGAAGGCTGTAATTTCATTACGGAATATTGCAGTATGCTAAAAACATGCCTGTATTATAACAAAAAATCTAAACAAGCAGAGCCTGCTTTTTGTAAAAAGCCTTGGCTTAAAGCTGTTGATCATAATTTGGATAGATCCTTCTTCCAGAGGCTCACTCTGCCTGATAGTGCCCTTACTGATAATAAAGGCAGATGTATTTCTGCTGTGGCACATGGATGGTGCCTCTTCCAAGCAGAGATGGATCTGGTGACATGTCTCTTCCACTGAAGCTGGCATGTGACACTGGCATGGCTCATAATATCCCTTGAGGATACAGCCTGAAGTTGTGCCAGGGGATGTTTAGGTTGAACACCAGAAAAAATTTCCTTAAGGGTTGTCAAGCCATGGAAGCCCAAGGCAGTGGTGGAGTCCCCATCCCTGGAGGGACTGAAAAGCCATGTAGATGTGGTGCTGAGGGACATGGTTTAGTGGTGCCCTGGCAGTGCTGGGTTAACATTTGGACTCAATGATCTTAAAGGTCTCTTCCAACCAAAGCGATTCTCTGATTCTGTCCTCGAGCAGCACCAGAGCTGGCTGTCCACAGATCCTTTGGCTTTCCAATGGCACATCACAGAAAGCTCACCCTAAATTGGTGCTGGTTAACCTTATTTGGAGTGATGATGCCAGAACATAAATGGTTAGCAGTTACATTGGTGACTCAGCTTTTGGAGGAGCAGCAGCTCTGATGAGCTTTTCTGAAAGCAGCCAGGTGACAGCATTTGCGAGGACTCGTGTCTGGCCAAGATGAGTCTGCTGGCCTGGAGCAGCTGCGGGAGGGAAGCCCTTGCCTGGGACAGGGCTGGCACCAGCCCAGCCCTGCTTTGCCGTGTGCCAGCTTTTTTTTTTAAAGGTTGAGCTTCATGCCAGCAGTAATTGATTGTAGGCTTTTCTGGAGCAGAGCCCTGGTACCAGCTGTAGCTGAGTTTTTCTTCCTCTTTTTCCAAGCCTCTTTTTTTTTTACACCCACCTGCTTCTTAAATACATTCTTTTTTTTTCATCATCCGCTGAGCTTTCTTATCCCTATTTTTAAGAACAGGGAGGAAGTTGGTGCGTTGGGTTTGTGGTAAATGTGCGTCGCGTCCCCCGGGAGTGACAGTGGCATAAGCTTCCAGGAAGAACACAAGATGACACACAAATCCTCATAAAAATCCCATTTACGGATTCATAGCTTCAGTACAAGAAACAAATCCTGGCATTGTTCAGTAGCTATAAACAGCACCCTGTGAGCTAATTATGACTTGCTGTGTCCCTAGCAATGGCAGACAATAATCTGCAGCTCCCCCCTGCCATGGGAGGAGAAAGCGGATGAACCACAGCCACAGCTCTTCACTGATTTATTCAAGAGGCAGAGTTGTTGTTTTGCCATAGGTCACAGGGGGAGAAAAATAAGCAGATCTAGCATTCAGGTAAAAGAAATTCTTTAAGAGTCGTTAATCTACAATAGGTGATGTACAAGTGTGGTTAGGTAAACGGGCTTTTGAAATCCATGTTTAGTATTCTGCATGCTCACCACTGTGTTTGCAGCATCTGTACCTCAGTGATAGATGTTACCACAAACCTCCAAAATCAGCTGCATCTGTTTAGTCAACTGCAGTAAAAGCAAAGCCTCAGTAGGTTGTTTTATTGTATTTTATTGTTTTCATTTTTCAGTGTCAATAAATCAAATCTGTGATTGCTCTATCCTAATGGCAGTTCATGGGCATATTGCTGTCAGTTTTCAAAATGGCAGTGAGCTCTCACTATTAAGTTGAAGCAAAAACTTGCTGTTTCGTGGGTTTTGTTTTAGTCTTTGCTATTTGGGGAAGCTTGAGCTCTCTTTATTCTGAAAAGGTCATGATTTCCAGTGTAGAAAACACTTGATACTAAATAGGTTATAAGGAAGCATGCCTTCAACTTTCATTAATTCCACTTTTCACAGTAACTACTTCACTTTGCAATATAAGTTTTTTTGGTAAAAGTATTTCTCTTAACCCTATTAGAGGTTTTCTTTGGATTGATTTTTTTGGTGTGTTTTTTAAACATTCAAAATAGGAATGTAATTCTGTATGTCTCTGAAGTATTTCATTAGTGTTGTTATTCACATGGATGTTCCTTGCAGTAAAAGATCACTCCTTAAAAGCATTTCAGTCCTAAAACGAATGGGTATCAGTTGACTCATGGTAACAGAGTGGATCTGAAGCACTTGACACTCAAAGCAGGTCAGACCACAGCAGTTTGTGCCTTATTAAAAGCTTTAACTCTGTTTAACTCTCATGCTGGAGGGGTGGTTGACACCAGGTAGCTTGATCCTGCATTTGAGACATTTCAGCCATAAAAATACTGGCTCATGAAAGAAACATCAGCATGACTGACAACACTAACTGAGCTGGCCCACTTGTGTCTGCAAATAAAATGAAGGATGCACATAAATCTTTACAGGGTCAGGATTTCTGTGTCTGGATCAGATGCTGAAGTTAGAGTGTTTTTGAGATTGGCAATTAGCTTTCAACTAGTTTCTCCAGGCTAATCTCCCAGGAAGGAAAGCCATCACAATTTATGGCAAGATAAACCTCTGGGGTGTAACTGCTGCCCTGTTTCTGGATTAAAGAATAAAGCAAAAGCTGAAAAAATACAGCAGCTAGTATTTAAAATAAAAGATGACCTCGCACAACTCCTTTTAATCCAGTGCTGAATTGCACATTATCTCAGTCTTAGGTGGCTGATCTTTTGTATTGCATCTCACAGCTTCCACATCCATGTGGAGGATTAAACTATCTGAGGACTGCATAAGCTGCATTTTTGGTCCATCTCACCTTTGCCCTTTTCCTTCTGCAGCTTGCTGCCCTATGCATTTAGAGTCTGTTATTCTATTTGTTTCCCGTGATAACATCTCAAGGGAACCCCAAAAAGTAGATGTCTTTGAAGTTTCAACAAAATTGCCTGTGTTGGGTGTGGAAGAGAGTAGTGCTCCCTTAAGGGGAGCATAGCAATAGCTTCTTAGCCCCTTATAAATCCCAGTCAACCCACATGAAAGAGAAACATCATGTCTCATCTCCAGGACAGCCTTCTTTCAGGCCTATACCATTAGAGATGCCAGAGAATGTCACCAAAGTACAGTCAGCAGATGGTAAAAAGCATCCTTTACCTGGAGAGGGAGCTCCCTCAACCTGATCCAGCCCTGAATTGTGCTGTGCAAAGGTTACTTTTGAGAAATTAAGTTGGAAAGAAGCTCAAGTCTTGTAGTGTCAAGGAGAAGGCTCTAGTTTCAGACTTCCTAAAGAGTTGGGGACTGGTATGGGGAGCATTAGGGCAGACAGCTGGAACAGGATTTGTTTTGTTTCATTATGTTCCTTTAATCATGTTCCTTTAAAAATGAAAGATTTGTGGTGTATATGACTTAAAAGGTGTTAATTGAACCACTTAGTGACTGCAAATCCCTAAGCATTTTTCACTTGTCAGTTCCTGTTTTTTCCCTCTGTCTATCTACAAATGCTTCCTAGTGAGTGTTAACCCCTTGTTAACACCATCAGACTTCAGTGGGACAGAGTGTTCTTTGCTGTGCCAGATGTAATGGACTTGCTATTGGGGCACAGAAACCTTTCATTTTTCTCCATCTATATGGATTGATCCAATAAATTAGCTCTCCCCACAAACTTGACATTTGCCTTCTTAGATCTATCCCATTTCAAACAGACCTGTTAAATGGTCCTTTGTACTTTCCTTACTCAGAAATTCCTTATGTCCATTTTATGGGGTGATTACCTTTCTGACAAGATAATTATGTGATTATCCACTTCATAGCTCAGCTTGCAATACCCAGCTCCCTTCTGCCAGTCCAGTGTGGATCTTGTGCCCCTCTAGAATAGGATATCCATCTTCTAACCAACCAAGGTGGTACCAGGAGGTCTGCCTCCTAGAACACTCTCCACCGGCTGATGCTGTGTGACATAGTCTTTAAGCCATCCAGATAGAAGATTGCCACCTGTAAGATGTGGCCTTTAGCTGTATTCTTCTGGCTTTTGTGTGATAGGTAAACTTGCAGATTGATTTTTCCTTAAGCTCCTTGAAGCCCTGACTTGAGTGGAGATAAGATGGCAGGGGGAATGGATTTGAACCAATAAATATCTAGGGCAGTGTCTGCCCCCCTGCCATTAGCTGGAGACTGCTCCCAGCCCAGAGCCTCATTGTGTTGTAGCTTTAGGGCTCTGAACTGCTTTTGCTTCTGTTGGTGACTGACTGCTCTGCCTGGAAACAAGACTCCAGATGTCAGGCGTGGTTATCTCTCAACTGTTGCAACCTTCACCTCATGGTTCTGTTAGGCAGTGCCTGCCAGCTTCATTTGGCCCTCAGGGAGCCACTTAAGCCTCTCTGAATGAGGCTTCTAGTAAATCACAAGCTGTCAAGACCTGCTTTTCTGTATGGGTACCTAACAGTAGTAGAGCTGGCATTGTGATAGCTCCTTGATGATACATTTGTGGACAATCCTTGTACCTATGAGACCTGATGATGCTAAAATTTTCTAATTGATCTATCGTGGAAGAGGTGAAACTAGGGAAAGCATTCCCTGAGCTGTATTGCCTCAACCACCATCCTTTTAGTAGCTGGTGGCTGAAGATGACTTATATTGGGTAAATAGAACTTTTAAAGTTTCTGAATGCAAAGTTTTAAAACTAAGGGGTGCTGTCACACAAAGGAAGTGTGCAAGTTGTGAGTTGATTGCAGGTAGAGATGCACACAGAGAGAAGCACTGGACAGATTGAAAGCCACTCTAAGAAAAGCTCCCAGTGTTCCACTGGGGAAAGGTTGTTCTGAAGGCTTTCTCCAAGCACAATTCATTGGTGTGAGACAAAATGCTGCTGCTGTTGGATGACTGTCTTGTTTCTGTAAGTTACAGATGAACTTGTGCAGACAGAATTAGACAGAACTAGAAATCTTTTGGGTCACTCAGTGAAGTTTCCTGCAGATGAAAGCACCAATAGCATGTTATTCCTTATATTTCTTCAAATTTTTCTTAAAAATAGTTGAGCTTCTTGCCTCTCATGTTTCGGCTGCTCCAGAACTTCAGATAAGCTTTCTGATTCCACACAGCTAAATAACAGTGAGCTATGATCAGTGATTGCTATGCACAGTCTCTCTGTAGTTACAAAACTCACACCCCACTAAGTTCAGTTTGCCCATAGTCAGAGGCAGAACAACAACGCTGCTTGGTGTTATTTCATTAATTTAAAAACGTTTATATTTGCCTTAAAGGGAAATTAGATTTTCCATTCTGTGTGTAAATTCCTGGGGGAAACAGGAAGCAAGTATATGATGGAATCAAGAATTTGCCATGGTATGATACTCCTAAGTAATTTTCCATGTACCTACATCATATTTCAATGCATAGCTGCACTGATCAAAGCAGTACTAAAAAGTTACAGAATCACAGACTTCTAGTTTATATTGTTGGTTAAAAATTGGCCCCAAGTCTACTGTAATCTAGTTAACTGTGTCCGACCTGTTTGACCTGCATGAATTGGATGTGTCAGTTCAGTTTCTGCTACGTGTGTCACGGTGGATACCAGCTGGCCTGCTCTCCTGCCAGATGGTCCAAAAATTGGTGAACAACTATTGCAAATTTCCTTAGCTCTGTCACGTTTTTTGGGAGGCAGAATGGGGGCATAGTGCCAGAATGCTACAAATGTGACCTGGCAGCATTGCTGCTCCTGGTTGTCTGCTGATAGTTAGCTTGTCGGTGGAATTGTCATTTAGCTTCATATGGCTACTTCAGTTTAAAATCTAAACCCATGCTATGTATCTTGCAGTTCTGCATCAGAAACATCTCCTAAAATGTCCATAGCAAACAAATTGCTTTTCCCCCTGGATAGGAGGAGGGTCTTTCTGCATTTACAGAAAGCTGGAGGTAGTTTCTCAGAAGTCAGACTTTCATTTGCACATAGGTACATGTCCAGAACATTACGTATGAGCCAGATGGGAGGTTGATTTACTATCCATGCAGCTATCTGGTTTACAGGTATAGGTTAGGTAGGGATAAGTAGTTACACTTATGGTAATAATAGTAGTAACTATTGGTAAAAGACTAAAGTCAAACCTTGAGCTTTGTGAGAATCTGTCTGGAATTCAGATAGCAAAATAGTAGCAGTGTTAAAAGATGAATGTGTTTGGGGGTCCCAAACCCTAGTACTTCATATTGAGGGGGCAATGTTGCTTAAGCCAATAAAGGTTTTCTCTTAGATCATGGCAGAGGATTTGTTCTGTTTCTGGTGGGTTTGGGGTTGGTCCTTTCCTGAGTATTTCAATGGGGTGGCTTGATCAAATACTGCATGCTATGCAAATATGTGAATGGCCTGACGTATTGCAAGAGTGATTTCTGGGGTTGTAAGGCATGATTTAAAGTAAGACTGACCAGGGATCTCTTTCTTTTTAAGCTGTATCAGCTGGAGTAGTTACCACAAGAACCTGCTAGCCAGCAGTGACTATGAAGGCACCGTCATCCTTTGGGATGGATTCACAGGACAGAGATCCAAGGTCTACCAGGTAACTTGGAACCAGTGAACAACACTTCCCTGCACCATGGGCCACCTCAGGGGAGCGATATTTGGTCTAAGGTTCTGCTTGCAGTAGGCTGTTGTGTTCCACAGGGTGAAATGGCTGTTCCTCCTGGTTTGTAAATGTCTCACCTGCACAGCTCTATTGCACTGCAGTCCTCTGAGGGAGGCAGCTCTATCTCCTAACCAGGCAGTTGATGTTCTTTTGCTGCTGTTTTCAGGCAGGGAACCTGCACAGGAAAAAATGAGCTTCTAGAAGTTTTGTCTTTAGAAACCTCTCTCCATACCTGTTCCACTACAGGCTTTGCCAAAAGCCTTTTGTAAAATCCTGCAATGATTGCTGCTGCAGGTGCTCTTTAGGCAGAAGAGCATGGTGCAGATTTAAGTGGTGGGACTGGGAGAAGAGAGCAGTAGCAGAACCCTTCCTGATACAGTCTTGTGCTCAGCAGTGTGGTGTAATGTGCAGGAAGGCGAAGCTCAACAGCAAGAGCTGCTTCAGGAGAAGTTCCTGGTATTTTGTCTGTATGTGTAATTGGAACATTGTGTTTCTAATGTAATGGATTCTGAGAGGCTTATGATCGTGACGCAGAGGTTGGAAAAGAGGCTGCTCTGTTCAGGGAGAGGCTGGAAGTGCTGCAGGCTGTTCTGTAGGGTATGTAGTCCATTGAAACTGGTCAGTAATAAGGAATGAACTGTAGGCTGGCCTTTAGTTCCCACTTCTTGACACTTCAACTTAAGTTTTAATTCCTGTTTAAGGCCTTGTTTGCCTTTCCCCTTGTGTTTTGGCTATTTTATAATGCTTCTTGGTTTCACTAATCCTTTACATTTGTCAATTAAAAAGAAATTATACTGGACAAAATAAATCTTGTCTGTTTCCCTCTCAAATCTACTTTGCATTTCTTTATGAGGCTGAAAAATGAACCTGGAGAGGACCAGCTGTTGCTTATGGTAAAACAAACTCATTTTGTTTTGTATTAGATTACTTAAATTTTTTTATTTGGATTTGCACAGAGGCGTAGTGACATCTGCTTCACATGTATTCAAAATCCTTTGGTGACTTTGTCCTGGCGAGCTTTTCATGTCATCATCCTGCCAGCCTGCATGAAGGCTTTAAACAAAAGGTTTGACTGGATTTCAGGTTTCGTTCAATGAAGTGTCTTGCTTCCATGTAGAGTATGCCAGCATAGCATATACAGTTCTTCTGCATTTTGTGTAAGAGCGTGCAGGCTTATATGAATATTTGAGTGGACAAACAGAGGATTAGACACCAGAAGTTCTGTGTAATAAGTCAACAGGAAGGTGAAGATTTCCTGGACTTTCAGAGAGGTGTTTGAAATGGCTTTGAATGGCCATATTATCTTCATTGAGAAATACAACTGTGATCTAGTTGGATGAGAAGCAGCACATGGTGGAACCACAGCCAGTCAAACCATGCTGTAGAAACAGGGCTGTAGTGTGTATTTCCTGGAGTCATTGGGGTGTGTTCTTTCAAGTGAAGAAAAAATCTGGTTTAGTTTTGAATTTGCCATTATATTTTCTGCTCTTATGGCATGTCTAGCGTACTACAAGCATTGGTCTGGTTGGGAGAAAAGGTATTTTTTGAGAAAGTGCTAAACACAGTAAGCTTCTCTGTCCAGGATTCTGCTGATAATTCATACCAAATGTGTGTTCTCTTCTACTGTTTTATCAGATTACAGCTCACTACCTGGCAATATCTTCCTTATTTCTTTAAACAGGAGCATGAGAAGAGGTGCTGGAGTGTTGACTTTAACTTGATGGACCCAAAGCTATTGGCTTCAGGCTCTGATGATGCCAAAGGTATTATTCTTTTTCAGTCTGTTTAGAAGGTTTGCACTCTGTGTATTCCCTTTGAGGAATCAAAATGTGATATTTCAAGTAGCTGATTCCTCAGCTGCTTTCAGTATTGTAGTTGGTGTGGCAATGTGTAAAGATATTACTGAACTGTTCGTATCTCTTTGGATTAAGATTTCTTGCTGCAGTGTTCACAGTTTTGGGGTAATATGCTCTCTAGCTAGCTTTTTCCGAGACACTAAACAAAGCAAGATGTGTTCTAACATTAGTTAAGCTTGTTGAACTAAAGCCTTGGGGCCTTTCAAAAGAGCAGCATGCATTTATATTTCAGAAACGAGCTTGTTGGGGAAAAAGCAGAGGTTAAAAATGCCTGCTGCTGCTTCAGCTGCAGCTCTGAATGTTAAGGACCGTGCACACCGAGCAGCATCCTGCTTCCACTGTGCACAGTGTGGTCCTCGCAGCTGAACGCAGTCAGAGCGGGGACTGAGTGGGAGCCTGGCAGCAGCTCTCAGCTTGGCACTCTCCAGGGTCCAGCTGACCAAGGGTTTTAGGGGAACCCTTAGGACAAGCCTTTTCCCAACATACTGGTGGAAGAATGTTTCTCTTCTAAGAAGAAATAGGAAACCTATGAAGAAAAGGGTAGCACTGAGTGATCTGTAGTATTCTTCATCCCTAATGAAGATTTTATCTTTAATATGTTTACAATATCAAATTAGAGTTATTAAGCAGCAAGAGCTTATAATTCCTTTCATAGTCAGTGGGTGTTAACTCTCTTAGATAGGCTGATATAGCTCTGGACAGAGCTCTTCATGATTTGCTTTGAAATAATAAATTAATTTTTTATAAAACTTTCAAGCCACTCCTTCCTCTAAAATGCTTTTAAATTCTGTTGCAAAAGAAAGCTGTATTAGTGTTTCTGAATTGCATTTGGCAGTGTTAATGTAGCTGGTAATTCCATTTACAAAACGCAGCTTTAATGATTATTATGTTTAAGGTAGATTTTGAATGTTTTTGATACACTTCTCTCCACTTTTTGGTGGAAGACAGTGTTCTTCGTGTGCTTAAATGCAGGAAGAGTAAATGTTCACCTTGCAAATTATCAACCTCTTCATCACGTTGCTCCCCACTCATGCCATGCATTTGAAGAGCCTTATCTGCAAGGCAGACATGCATTTATTAGCATGTTAACAAGTTGTCCAGGTTTGCAAAGCCACCTGCAAGCAGAGCTTCTGTCTCTAGTTTAATGGCTCTCTTCAGTAGGAGTTTCTAAATGCGTAGTGTTTGCTTAGAAATTATTGTAATAACGTCCGTGGATCAGCGTAGCTTGCATTGCAATTCACAAAGGTCTTTTGAAGGTGTATTGGGGTTTTGGTGAATAAAACTGGGCTGGAACACTTTATCCTTTACTTCTACCATGATTTGCACACATAACAAGCCCATTAGAGACAAATGGAGTTCTGAGTGGAAGTGTTTGAAATAAGCACAGTCTAAGGTGAAGGGTAATCTCTGTACAAAGCAAATCTCCAAATGAATGTCACAATGTCCAGCTTCCATTTCAGTAATCAGATTGAAAGGGTTAAATGTGAGGAAGAGGTAACACCTATGGCTTGCTGTAACTCAAACCTGTATGATTTAAGCTTTTGTCTTTCTGCTTATGTTCATGAGTGTGTGGTTGAGCTCTGGACAGCTTTGGGTATGTAGCAAGTAATGCATGTTGGGCTGGGTACAGCATCTGGTGGGAAAGCTAAGATCTGTGTATTCTTCCTGTCCTTTTATACTCATCTGCTTGTGTGAAGCCACCCTGGGCTTTCTAATAAGCAATCTCGATGCTGATAGATATTGGTGTGACCAGAGCAATTGGAGCTAAACTCACCATGCTTCCCCAGAAAGCATGAGTGTAACATCTCCCTGTCAAGTGATTGGGGCAAGCCAGCAAAAAAAGTGACAGCTTGGCCAGTTCTTGCTGCTTGCCTGTGTATCTGCCTGTCTCTCCTCGGTCTTTTCAAGCTGAAAGCTAATTTTTAAAGCACTTCGTGTGCTGGGTAGGCATGTATTGGGGAGGGAGTTTTTAGATGAACTATCCTATCATCAGTGCTTCACAGCAGTCTCTGCCAGGGCTCAGGTACAGCAAAGGAGAAGCTAACGAACTGAGTGCTATTAGGGATAAAATTATTCTGATGCCATTAGAAATGGCTTCCTTGTGCCTCAAGTCCTGCATTGTCATCCTGGTTGGTAGATGAAGATAATCCTGGATGCCTATTTATGGAAGATCTTTCTACTTTAATAGCAGATAATGAAAGCATAAAAGTATTATTACATTTGAAGTAACTACTGTGTGTATGAAAACCTCACTTTTGTCTAGAGTTTTCATGCCCTTGCCTTTTAAAGGAGACAAAGGTAGTTGCATATGTCTATAGGGACCCAAAGATGTACACCAGCTAGACAGCAGTGAGCAAAATTAAAATGTTTACTTGTGCTACAAGCAGCTTGGGGAAACAGCACCATCTTAACATCAGTTCTTTTATGCATGTAAGAGCAGGAGCTATGATTCTCGTGTAAGTCAGAAAGGGTGACTTTTTGCTTTTTGAGCAGAATAGATTCTTTAATTTTGTGAAGGCAAAATGATACTATCAGAGTGCTGGGTAGGGCTGGAGCTGGTGCACTTACCTGATTACTTCTCAACCCGACATACCTGTCTATTCTCGATTAGGAATTTAGTTTAATGGCCAGTGTAAAATTATTAGGTGAGACAGAGCAAAATAATTTGTGATGCTGTGTGGGTAGAATTTAAGTCTTCACTGTGGTAGGGATCTGTTCTGGAGTGATGAAGTGTTGTTTCTCTGCTCTGGGGTTGTTTTTGAAGCTGTAGGGGATACAAGCAGCACTGGCAAATTCAACTGAAGAATGAATCTCCGATTTAAGTCATTTCTGTAAGCTGTAGTCCCTTTGCTATTTCCTGGCTCCAAATGGAGAGGTGGAGCACAACAGGAGCACCTGACACCTCCGAGCCATAGTAAGAGGTTACCTTTCATTGTCTCTTGGCAAGGAAGAATGCAAGCACCTGTTTCCTTATGTATAAGGAAAGTAGTTTCCGTGCCGCCTTGGTAAGTGAGACTGTGGGTGCTAATCCTACAGGTATTTTTTGTAATGTCCCTGAATTCGGTGGGCCAGAGCTGATCAGCGTTGGCTTCAAAAAGAAGTGAGGCCTTGTAGAGGAGTAACTAACCTGAGAGCTGTAGATCAGAGTTTGTTCCCAGGCTTTGAGGATTTTCAGAGGATTGTCTGGGGCTTTATTTTCAGTGATACTTAACTCCTTCAGCTTCTGCTAACTTTAACTGGAGTTCTAGGTGCTCTTAAAATACCAGGTTGAACTTTCAGTTTGCTCATTTTCCTGGCTAAAAAGTTCAGTAATTTTCAGGAGATCTGTGGTAGTGTTGGATTCTATTGGGAATACCTCAAAAAGTCAAGATGATGTCAGTAGCCAAAACACCAACCAAAATATTCCTGTCAGCATTATGTAAGGAGGGATACCCTGTGGTCACTGCCTGCTAACAGTCATCAGATTACATCAACCTCCTGACCTGCACAAGGCAGTAAATAAAAAAAAAAAAATATCTAATGGGACAATTCAGCAGCTTTCTTCTTTCCTAGGGATTCCTCAAATGTATGCAAATAAGTTTCCTGGTAGCAGTATCCTATTCCTGATTTACAGCATTCTTTTTTTGGAGTAACAGCAGCCATATAACAACCAGATAAGAGTTTCAGGAGTGACGGGCAGGATGAAATATCCTTCCTTTCAACATACCAACTGTACATCAACACCGTCAGCTACTGCAGCACAGGCTTCTGCCTCTTCTAGTTGGTGTTTAGACATGGAACTGATGTGTAGAAAGTGAACTTATAAACTTACACATTTGGAGTAAAGCTCCAGCGAAATCAAAAAAACTTGAAGACCTAAATATTTAAACTGAAAAAGCTCTTCTGGAGGCATCTTCTTACTTGTTTGAGGGGTAGATATTTGGCTGCATAGAGATGTCTCTCTCAGCAGCTGCAAAATTAGGAGACATATGCTTTGAAAACATGTGTTTTAGAAATAGTCAATCTCAGATGGTTGCCTGTCTCATCAACACAGTTCTAGGTGTTATCAAGACATTTGCATGTTGTATAATTACTGCCTCGACCTCAGCAAAATTGCTGAAAGCTACAGCAAATAAAGTCTACCCTTATGAATTACGCTTTATTAACCTGTCATTCTTTTTAAAAAATAATGGGCAGTTCCAGGTAAAAGTTGACATGTTTTATTATGTGTTATGTGGCATATATCCTCCTTTTTTATGGCACTGACTAAGATGTAATTGGAGCCCAGCTTATCCCACAGCAGTTACATCACAGAAATTGCAGGCTCTAATCTGTGTCTGTCAGTTGTAACGAATATTATGATGACTCTGAACACACCAGTTGACTCTTTCACCAGATTAAATGGCTCAGTTTATGACCTGAAAATTTGAATTAAAAAAAGGAGCCTAGTTGAAACCGAGCCCTCAATTAGCTTTTGCTACAAAACTGAGGTCAGATGGCATTTTCTTTATTAGAGGTGGTGTCAAGGAGAAACTTGGTTGCTTCTAGGTACAACTTTACATATTGATACCTGGTTGAGAGGCTTCAATACAAGTCTGTGTGGTTTTGGTACTAGATTTGGGCGGGACACTGCTCTGAGCTGTGATATCCTGCCACCTCCCCTCACACCTCATGCTGAAGCACTGTTGTCTGCCAGCTGTGTCCTCCTGTAGTCATAGTATTACTTGCTTTCTATCCCATCTCATCTATAACTTCATGTCCTCTACTGCTGCTGCAGCTTAGGCTACGCATCTCCAGGTGTCTGTTCATTAAAGCAAAATGCTAATGTCTTATTCTTTTGAAAAATTGCCTTTCCTGGCTCTGTTCCCCTCCCCGCCCCCAAGCACAGAACACAGTGGAGGAGGGATATAATCCAGTCTCACCTGGGAGAAGAGTGCATCTTAAGCCATGCTTCCAAAGCTGTTGGCTTAATTTAGAAATGTAGCTGGATGTTTAGGATGAGCATTATAGCTCTGGTAAATGAGAACAGATTTATTTCTGTAAACCAACAAGAGGGTGGGTGCTGCTTTCATTAAAGTTTACATAATGCTTATATGCAAATACAGCATGCATCGGTATTTGTATTTCTGGTGTGTGTATTTTGCTGTTTGACGATGGTTCCGAGCAGCTGTCAGATACCCACACAGTGCTGTACTTAGTATGATTCCTTGGGGTGCTCTGAGCAGTCGTGGATTTCCTTCATCCTGGAAGCAGTTCTCCTAGGTATGGTCAGAAATAGCACAATCTTAGAATCATTTTGTCATTTAGGTTGGAAAAGACCTTTAAGATCGTTTAGTCCAGCTATTAACCCAGCACTGTCAGGTCACCACTAAACTGTGTCCCTCAGCACCATATCTTGTTGCTTTTCATTGCTTGCGATACTACTTACAAGTGGGTCCAGTGGAACAACCTGCCAGTGTTCCTTCTTTTCCTTGACTATCTGAAACATCCTTGGGTAGTCCACATGGAAGCCTTACTTTGCTCTCAAAGCTCCTGGGAAAGACTGAACAAGGGGTGGTACAGAAGATTGCTTAGAGGGTTGGGGACACACCATAAGGCTGTTTACCTCATGTGTTGACCATAGTAGGAAACAAGATTTCTGTTCTTTCTCCACTTTTTTTCGCTACACCTCCAAAACGAGCTTTCTGTAAAAATACAGCAGAGGACCCATTGATCACAGATCTTAAGAAGCTTTTGGGAGCTGTTCAGGGGATTAAGCCTATGCATAGCTCCTGCATATTCAAATGTTGGCTTCAGCTTGCTCTCCTTCCTGCCTCAGCACTGATCGTGATACTCAAGTGCAGTGCAACCCACTCATCGAGAAAAGGGGGAAGGGAGAACATTTAGGTCTTATTTTCTGGCTTGTAGGCATCAGTGGGGGCTTGATGCCAGTGTGTTGCCCCTTTGCCTGGACTGAGAGCAAAGTGTTTCATCTCTAGCTTCCAATAGTAAGAGTGGCTACATAGGGAGTGCCTGACAGTCTTTAAGATGAAATGGTTCTTGATGTGTTTGTGGAGGGTGGAAGGTCTGTGTTTGCTCCTGATGTTGTCTGTTGGTCATCCTGCAAAGCACTGACATGAGAACTCAGGGGAAGAGCTCATTCTGTACCACAAAGTTTAATCGGTGTTCACACAGTCTCATAGAATGGTAGAGTTCCTTGTACCAAGGAGCTAGATCATCATAGCAAACCTGCACACTGATTTCCTTCCTGTCTGTGCCAGTTTCTTGAGACTAAAACAAGTTGTTCTTACTCGCTGTGCTCTCAAGCACACAATTAAGTGTATTTATTCTTTCCAAAGCAATTCTGGCCATGGAGCACGGACTTCTTGCGTCCCAGCTAAGGGACAAGGAACAAATAGGATGCAAACCTTCCTACTCTCAGCTATATGAATCAGTACTCTACTAGCCTTAAAGGCTCAGATCCTGACACGTAGTTAGTCACCTGCTCTGATGCTCTCACAGACATGCAGGATATGGACTTTTAGCACCTTCTGTATGTATGGAAGTAGACGGAATATTTACAGCGTGCACTCGTGAATGTTCTCAAGCTTACCAGGTGTTATCGGCAGCTGACTCTTTATAATCACCAACATCAGAGCAAGTGAGGCTTTTCAGAATCTTAATTATGAAATAACTAGATTTTCTGCCATTCGGATGAGGTTGATTTTTTGTTTGTTTTGGTTTGTTTTGGTTTACTCATTCCTCTTTTTCTGTTTCCCTAGTGAAGCTGTGGTCTACCAACTTGGACAACTCAGTAGCAAGCATCGAGGCCAAGGCTAACGTGTGTTGTGTCAAATTCAGCCCCTCTTCTAGGTATCACCTAGCTTTTGGCTGTGCAGGTAGGTAAAGGGGGGTTTGGGCCAAGAGAAACTTTCTTCCTCCTGTTTTTTATTCCCCCCAAAGATGTGAGGTTGACTGCTGAGCTCAGGACAGAGGTCTCTTTGCAGTTAAAATTCCTCCGAGTGAAACTTCTCAAATGTATTGTCACCCAGAAGGCATCATAATATCCCAAGTGTCAGCTTCATCCTGCAGCCTGACTTTTGAATTTTGGTGTTTCTGTCAGAGATAAAAGCTCACGAAAGCAAGTCTGGTGTGTTTATTGAGATCACTACGGCAACCAGGCAAAACTCAGCTTGGAGAGTCTTGCTGCAAAGTTAATGTGTTAACAGAGTGATAGCTATTCTTTCTGATGTACAGCATTGCTCTATAAATACTACAAAGCCATACAGGGAGTATTAGCTGCTTTTACCTGACGTGCTGCAATACAGTGGCTGTTCCTGTTTCCCATAGCTGCAGCTACAGTCCCCATGGGTGGACTCGTCTTTTCCTAGGTTGGGCAAAGATCACTGTTAATGTGTTTTTTGAAATAGTCAGTGGGGAAGGCACGATGAGCCTTTTATTCACTTAGATTAAATAGTTCTTAGTGATAATACAAAGATTTGAGAGCAGAGTGGGTATCGCTTTGGGAGGAAATTGTATCATGCTATGTGTGCAGCAACTGAAGCTCAGAGGTACCTATAAATGTTTAACCAGCTCTGTGTTTTCTTTCTCCTTGGGGAGTTTTAATGCACTTGTAACTAGATGTTCTGACAACATTTGCTGTCTCTGGACTTCAGGAGATACGTTGATCATCCTTGCAACCATGGGTTTGCCATTTCATTTGGGTGGTTCCAATTTCCAGGCTGGTTCTACTTCGATTGTGACTCCTGGGAGGAAAAACTAAATTTCCATTTTGATACACTGCAAAAAAATGGATTCAACTTGGAGTGTAAAATATTGACTTGCTTGACAGGAATCTCACTGAAGTTTAGTGAATTACATGCAAGAATAGAATTGAATTACAATACCTGCTAACAGCATTTGAATGAAAGGGGCTATCTGTGGAAGGG